>NC_028642.1:242797-261954 GCF_001406875.1 Solanum pennellii
GGGGGTTCAGTGGGCTGATAAGTTCGGGCATCGTGCTCTCTTGTGGTCTTAGATTCCAGGCATTTTCATCTTTTGTGGTGGGTAATTGTGATTTACACACATGAAAGCTTATATCTGGACAAATTTACCCCTGCTAGAAATTATTTCAGCAATATGGCAATGTTTCATTTGCAAGTGTAGAATTTTATATTGTCATCTGCCATGCAGAATTCAGCACCCAGTGTTAGAGGCTCCAGCTCCCCACCAAATAGTAGCTCTGGTAGATCTGCGGCTCTTCCTGCTGGAGCTTTATGGTAATCAATAAGCAGATACTCTTTTATCATCATTAATTTGTATATGGTGCTATTTGCTAAATTTTGATCTTGTTTACTAGGGGAACACGTGTATCAAATAATCAACACCCACCTGCCAGTGTACCATGTTCTAATGGACCACTTAATAAGAAGCCTCAAACGTGTAATCCAGCTGTATCTTATAATGCTGTTGAAAGGACAAGTCAGGTTTCGTTACTGCCTACCTATGCAGGAAAGAAAGTAGTACATACTGAAGAAAGTGTAACTTCTCAAGAGAAAGGTAAAATAGAGACTTTAGAACCTGTTAAGCAGCATGTAGGAGCAGATCCTCATATCTATACTTCTGAGAACCCCACTATTCCGGCACCTCTGGACAGTCAGCTACATAGTGTCCCGTCCATGTCTTTGAAGGACAGAGATAAACAAATGATACCAACCAGTAGTACAAATGCCTTGGATATTTCTGTTAAGTCTAGTGGACCTGGTTTTACAAAATATTTCAATGATACCACGGATGCTAAGATCCAGAATGTATGCCTTGATATGTCGTCATTGAGCATTGGTAGACATGAAAAAACACAGAGCAACTGTATTGATCAAAATAAGGAGTCCCCGCCATCTGAATTGACCGGGGAATATGCGACTTCTGCAGATGAGATTTGTATTACAAGAGAGAAGTCTGACTTGAGATTGGATACACAGAGCAAAGTAACACAAGTTACTACTTCTGAAATGGAGAATGATTTGCTAACCTTTAATGAGCAGAGACATAGGGATCCCGAAGTAGTTATTGACAAAGTTTATTCACCAAATCTTCCCCTTTCTTTGCACTCCCCAGCTCAGCCTTGTTGGTATTCCTCTCAGCTGACTAATGGTGGTGGACCTGTTAGGGCCGATATGCAGTTAGACAGGAGAACTGATTCAGTATCACAGCCTTCTCGTGAATCATCGACTAATGGATACCCCGAGAATGTATCAAATTGTGTGGCGGATTTGCATACTATTGATAGAAGTTATTATCCGTTGCCTGACGAGGGTAAGAGGATGCATGTGGAAAGGTTTCAAGGTGAAGCTCCTAGCGAGAACAGTAGTACTAATGTAGATATTGGAGAGAACAGTATTATATCTAATATTTTGTCCCTGGATTTTGATCCTTGGAATGAGTCATTAACTTCTCCTCAGAACCTTGCCAAGTTGTTGGGAGAAACTGATGACCGACAAGGGTCTGTTAGAGTGTCAAGCTCAAGAAAATTAACCAGTAACCAATCAAGATTCTCTTTTGCAAGAGAAGAACCAACCACCAATGCATTAGCTGATTATCAACCATCTCTTAATTACATTGAGCAAAGTTTTAATCATTATCATCATGGTCATGATTTTCCAAATAGCAGAAATGATAAACTTGATTATATTGGTACTCGTAATGGTTTTTCCATGGCTAATAATGAGGAAACAGTTGGTTTTGGCAACAGCTTTTCTCATCTCTCTTCTAATAAGCTATCAGGTCAGTGCATGGCTCATCTTTGTAGTTCCTTCTGTCTTAACTGCATCTTATATTGTAAAATATTGTTTCAAGTTTTGTTTTAATTGTACTCCTTCAAAAGAAAGAAGAAAATAAAAAGGTTGAGTGCCTTTGGATTAAACCTTTTTGGTGGATTTTCATAATAGTGTCCAGACCTCAGATGTCAGCACCTCCAGGGTTCTCAGCACCAAACAGAGCACCACCCCCGGGTTTTGCTTCTCATTTTGAGAGAATGGAACAGAATTTTGACTCTCTTCATGGTCTGTTACTTACCACGCCCTTTTGTGTTTTTTCTACTGTGTTGACATAATGTATGGTGATTTTAATGGTTTATGTCAACTGATTACATTTTGCAGCGAGTAACTTGCGTGATGCCTCCTCATTGCACAATCTGCACCAGGCTCCTCAAGTTGGACATGTGAGTAATGGTGATATTGAGTTTATGGATCCTGCTATTCTGGCAGTTGGTAAAGGGTTTCCTAATGGCCTTCATCTCTCAAACTTGGACATGTCTTCAAGTTGTCCTCCACAATCAAATACTTTACAAAATGAGGGAAGGCTTCAATTACTGATGCAAAGATCTGTAGCTGCGCATCAGAACCAGAGTTTTTCTGATACGAGGAATATGTTTTCACCGTTCGGTGATGCTTATGGAATGTCTTCCCGGGGTGTGGAGCAAACTCTGGCCAACAATCATCCCCCATTTGATGGATTTTCTTCCAGGGCTCTGGAGCAAACTCTGGTCAACCATCAATCTCCATATTCACAGCTCACTCTTTCCCTTGGTAGAAACTCTGTCATGTCAAATGGCCACTGGGACAGTTGGAATGGGGTTCAGAGTGGAAACAGTTTGGGTGTAGCGGAACACCCCCGAACAGAAAATATGGGCTTTAACAAGTTCTTTACCGGATATGAGGAATCAAAGATTCATATGCCCAATTCTGGCAATTTGTATAATAGAACATTTGGGATGTAATTTTGGATCAGTGGTTCTTTTGAGCTGAGTAGCTATTAAAGAATCAATGAACCAGAATGATCACGTGACTTAACTGAATTGATCTTATGATGTTCAAATGACTAAGAGGACACGAGGAAACACAACAGTCTTGCTCTCTGAAAGGCGAGGTTGGTTCACGCTGTCTGCATGAAGTTGGCTTTCAGATTGGTGAAGGAATAACCCTCCTAGAAAAAGGGTATCCAGAAACCAACAGGTTAGCACTTCCCAACCAAGTCTACCATCTTTCTTTGTTATACTTGTCTCCAGAGTATGTGCAAGGTTGCAAGGACAAGTTTAGGTGACAAAAATCGGCCATTGCTAGGTCTGCACTGCATATTCAATGTTCTTGTCAATCTTGATGAGTACTTCTATTGTGAAATTTCCTTTCCAATGTTGTATTGAAGTAGCCAGCCAATACCAACTTAAGAAAAGATGTTTCTGATTTTCTCTGCTTAGAAATAGTTCCTGGAATTACATTTCTCGAACATTTGATTTTATGTTTGGAAGGACTAATTCACTCTTGCTCCTTCAATTGACACGTGGTCCCGAATTAATTCTTTTTGAAGTTTGACGAATAATTCTTGTTTAATGTGTTTTTATATTACATTGATACCTGCTTTTGGTTTATGATGATTTTGCCAGTTGAAAGCTGAGGTCGAGGCTCAACATGGTGGTTTAGACACAGCTTCATGCTTGACTGAATAGGCAGGTGATTCTCCTGTCAGCGTTCTTGGATGTGGGTGGAGAATTTGGTCATAAATACACATTAGAATCAGAAAAAAGATTATTGAACACAGCTCATTTTTTTTTTCAAGAAACCAATAATGCTGTAGCTTGTTTGCGGGAATGCAAGTAAAATTGGGAAATGTTCATGTTCCAACTATGAGATGGATGAGATTACTAGTGCATTTTGACCAGATAAACATTTCATTTTTAGTTGAAGAGGGGGACCTTTGCTTAATCCTCCCAATGTCTTTCGTAAAGCCGAAACCAAGGCATTTTATTTGAACTTGTTACAGTTGATCTGTATATTTTAGGTCTTTATAATGTTTCCTTTAAGTTCCCAAGGCGAAGGATATGCAGGAAGTTTGATGTTGCTCCTTCTTTGAAGGCTCGAAAGGAGGAATGCATGATTTTTTATGTTTCTATTACAAAGAGATGATCGGAAATCAATTGTCTGGCGTCCTTCCTTCTTTGCTAACCTTTTTCCAGCAAGTGTTCCATAGGAATAGAACGAATAGAATACTGACTGAATGCTTTGTCAACGACTCTCTCAAAACCCTTGGTTGAAAAATTTGCCTATTGACAACCTCCAATTTGCCACAGCACCAAATTTGAATCTCAATAAACTGAACAACTTTCACCGCAGATCAATAAAATACCTCTTTTAGTCACTTGGGGTTTTCTGGCACAGAAGATCTACTTTGCTTAAATTAAAAGAAAAAAGGAGATGAGGCAAACAAAATAGCTGTGAAAATTTGGAGAATTAAAATCTGGCCTCTTTGATAGAGTTTGAAGTAGGGGTGTGCAGTGCGCACCATTCGGGTTAAATAGAATAATCAAATCAAATTGAAATTTTATTTGGATTGATTTTTTGTTTTTTCAGGTTGGTTTTGAACTAATAAATTACTTCGTTTGGTGTCGGATTCAAAAATAAAAGTAAAAAAATTGAATTATCTCACTCTCTCTATATATATATGAAAGTTAGAGTTGACCACTTGTGTTCCTTTTTGGTTATTGTCTTTTATGATGTTCACGTTTATATTTTATGATTGAACATCCATTTAGTTTAAGGGATTCAATATTACTTTCGTTTGGTGTCGGATTCAAAAATAAAAATAAAAAAAATTGAAAAAATTGAATTATCTCTCTCTCTCTTTTGATCCTTTTAGTTTTTCTTGATAAATTAACTCTTTAAAAAATATGTACCTTTTCTTATTTAGAGGTATGGAATTTGTGGCTCCCATTAATTTCTTTAATTTTTTTCTTTTTATTTTGTTGTCTTGCTCAATACTGTTCTTTTTCTATTGAAACACCTTCTTCTCCATATTCATTTCCACCTATATCCACTATTTTCATTTCGCTAGTCCTTTATTGATACATGAAATTTAATATCTATGTCATTTTATTTACGTCAATTTCGCTCTATATTATTGATGTCTATTTCACAAATATAATTTTTTTTGAATTTTGAGTGAATCATTTTGATTTCTAGATCCATTCAAACAATTCTAGATACACTCAAATATTTCTCATAAAACATATATTTTTTGAGGATCAATTTCTTATGAAATCTTCATTTTTTATTTGAGTTGTAAAAAAAATGACTTTCATCTAAATTCATTTTTTCAAGCGGGTAAATTCATGGGGAGGTTTCGAAGAAAATAACAGGAATATAATAGTGAATTTCTTCTTTAAATTTATTACTATTTACAAAGTGGTTTAATAATGAAGAATAATAAAAGAATGTATTGAAGGTTGAAATGATAAACAAGAAAGAAGAAAGAGAATGTATTTATAAATTAATTAATTGATGAAATTAATTTTAAAATGTGTTTAAGAAAAAGTAGTGAATCAGTTAAAAGAAAATTAATGATGTGGTGCCTACATGATTATAATATGACGCTTACATGGCAGGTGAGAGAGATGTTATAATTTATTGTGGAAAAATAACCACTTCAAAAATATTAAAGGCGTATTCCAATGTCCGTGTAATTCAAATATCAAAGTAAGTTGAGCTATCAAGTTTATGATTTTTTTTTAAAAATGTTTTCCCTTTATTATATAATAACACAAATTTGTCCAACTTCGATATTTGATTTGCATGTACCTATATTATCAATTCGATTTATCAGTATTTGATTTTTAAATATGCTAAATCGATAACAAAATCAGTCAGATATTTATTATCGGTCTATCAGATTTTAATCTTTAACGATTCAATTCTTGATTTCACCAATAAAAAAACATTTTCAAAACAAATATATGCTTTGTCAACAATTTGCCAGAAAATAAAAAAGAGAGAGTGATGAATCGAAGATAAAGAGGAAGATAAACGGAAGAATATTTATTGATAGTCGGATTTTCTAAGGAAGAAGAAGAAGAACAAAGCGTCAGAGAGAAGAAAAAGAGAGAAAATTTTAATTTTTACTTGTTTTTAATGGTTTTGTTTTTAATGGTTTGGATAGAAATGAAGTAGTTGAGACATGTAGATTAGAAAATTTTGAAAACATTAATTTAATTTTGATTAACTTAATTACATTTTAAAGTGAGTTTGACCCTTTCTTGATCAAAGTGTCACCAAAATTAAAAGGTTTGTTCAATTTTTTTCACTATCTTTATAGATAAAAATAGGAAAAATAAACAAGTACCCTTTATACTGTTATCGAAATTTTAGAGATACATTTTATTTTCTTAACTTATTTTTTAATTTTTTTTTATAAGCCTTTTGTCTTACGTGTTACACTCCGTAACTTCATGCAATTGATACACGTGAGAGATATTTAAATGTCAAATAAGTGTACAACATTAAATTAAAAAATAAGTTCAAGATAATAAAATTTTTGTTTGATTAAGAGTATAACTCAAATTTCGATCAGGTTACTTGTGCATTTTGCGAATAAAATATATAGAATTAAACCCAAACCCCTTAAAACCCTTCATCCGCCCCTTTCATCTCTATACTCTGCCAGTTTCTCTCCTTCAACGCACACAAATTCATCATCATGGGTTTCTTCGACCTCAATATACCCTACTATGAATCCGATAGAAACATCGTTACAGATAAAAAAGCCCTAAAAGCCATACGTCTCAAGCTCATAATCAAGGCTATGGAATTGGGTTATACTGGAATAGCATACAATCGTACTTTCAGAGGTGTAATGTCGGAATCGGATCGTTGTTGTATCCCTTTATTCCCTCTTTCTTCTGTTTTGAAACTTGCACCTTCACTTTCCTCAGCTGTAAAGTTTCACAGAGAACTCTTAAATGTACCCGTTTCAGCCCCTTTTCGGCAGTACACGCGTTTGACTGTTGTAGTTGATAGTTCGTCTCAGGCTTCGGCTCTTAATTCTGGTAATCCTATTCTGAAAAGCTATGATATTGTTGCCGTGAGACCACTCAATCAGCAGGCGTTTGAACAGGCTTGCCAGGTTTCCGAGGTTTGTTGAATACTCACTCCGACTCAATTTAAGTGTGTTAGTTTTGATTGAGCAAGGCACTTAGGAAAAAAAAGATAACATTTTTGAATCTTTAAGATGGGTGTAGTACTCTGGCAGAAAATTGAAATTGGAAAACTTACAGTAATAAAAATATCTCTATTTGTGCTGTGCTGTGCTGAGATGAAGAGTTGAATATTTACGGAATATTTAGTTTATTAAGTATGAGTTAGAGCTATTTATACTGTTGGTTTTATCGTGGAGGAGCTATTAGGAAAAAAAGACGATGCCAAATCATTTTTGTCTCTATTATCTTGAAGACTTTAGATGTTGCATTTATGCATGTATTGTATACTAGTTGTTTCTGTGCTTACCTTTTTCTTTTCAACTTTTAGGTGGACATAATTGCTATTGATTTCTCGGATAAGTTGCCATTTAGGTTGAAGCAATCCATGGTTAAAGCTGCAATTCAGGTGTGCCCTCTATTAATGTAATATTCATACTCATGATGCGAATCCTAGTCTATGTGCACTTCATGAAATATTGGGAGAATATACTGTTGATAAAGGAAAAAAGAGCGGAGACAAACTCCTTGGAAAGAAATATCTATGCTCATTTGGCTTGTATTTGATTCCCTTAAACTATAGTTAGGTTTCATTCCTGTCCAGGGCTTTTGTTATGCTAAATATTAACCACTAAGATGTGTAAATCATAACTTTCTAAATGAAACTAATTCGTTGAAGGAACCTCTTAATGTGGAAGAAAAAATGAAATGGCATCCAAAGATGGTGTATGCTCAAAGTTAGCTGAACCACATCTTTAGCTGTTTATGGTTTTCTGGATGATTGAGAGTTTTGATTTCTTTTTTATTGCAGCGTGGAGTATATTTTGAGATTACTTACTCAAGTCTTATTTTGGATGCCCAAATGAGAAGGCAAACTATATCTAATGCTAAGGTGAGTCCGGGAAATTCTGGTTTTGTTCTTTTGTATTTGGTTTTAGTAGTTGGTATAGTATAGGTTTAAGAGAAGACATGAAATCCTCTTGATAATTAGTAAAACAGTTTTCTACAGTGGCAACCTCTAACTAGGGGTTTTCTACCTTCTAAAAAATAAAAATAAAAAATAGAAAAAATCAAGCTTCATGTTGAATTTGTAGGAACTATTGCATGTTCTCTAATATGCATTGAGAGTTATCAAGCCTAATCAGTCTACATTTTCACTTTCTTTTTCCTCTTATGCCTACACCAAGTAATCCTCAATCCGAATCTACTTGCAGTTGATCATGTGAATCCTCAAAATGTCCATTTTTTTCCTTTCTTTTTTCATTAATCAATATAAATTAGTTGTCCACAGGTCCTTTCTTGTATGTGCAGCACCTATATCAAATTTTAAAAAATGGCTTTTGAACATTTCCCAACTTGTGGTAGTTTGCATCACAGCTTCTGTTTTCCTTATCTGTAGTGAAACCAAATTTATATTCTCTTTCTCGCCTTCTATGCACTCCACCTCATGCACCTTATCGCATAAGCAATTCTACCCTTATTAGCTAGACAATTTTCTTAATGAAAAATGGAAGTCTGTACTTTGAAGTATAAGCCATTTCCCTTTTGTGTGGCCTTGCCTTTACTGGAAATTTTTATTTGAATTTGGTTGTGTCTAAAGGCAGCTTTCTTCTTAGATATCTAGATACTAAATACTATACGTACGTGACTTAATACTCTGTCGTTCATGGCTTTTAAGATAATACCAGGGCAACAGTATTCTGCTAACCTAGCTAGGACCCAAAATAGTGAAATTGTACGAAGCACATTGCATATTCACAAGTTAAGCATAGAGCAAAGACATTGACAGTCACTATTTCATATAGAACTCAAAATGTAGGAAACTACTGTTAAATGAAATAAGAATCTTATAGCAGATCATCAACCTCAAGATCCAGTATTGAGGTAGTAGTTCTTACTTGCATGTTATGTTACTTGAGCATTTAGTAAAGCTTCTTAACAAGAACCATGGCTCCTCGCAGCAGGCTCTTTTCTAGTATAAGGAGACAGTAGCCTGACCTTTTGGCAGGGATTTTCTCAATTCACAAATATAACATTCAACCTAATTTAAGACTTATGATTTGTATTTTCTTACTATCTTTGGTGTCTAGGATATGCCAAATCTAATTTGATCTAATTGCTTAATGTCCAGTTGCTGGTGGATTGGACTCGAGGAAAGAATCTTCTTTTCTCCAGTGCTGCTCCTTCTGTAACCGAACTTAGAGGGCCTTATGATGTAGCGAATTTGGCATCTTTGCTCGGTCTCCAACTGGAACGTGCTAAAGCAGCGCTTTCCAAAAATTGTAGGTAACTTACAGAAATTACTTTATTTTTTTGTGTCAACAGCACTTGCGCATGATGGATTTTAAAGTATCCTATCCTTATTTCTTTGGCAGAACTGTTATAACTAATGCTTTAAGGAAAAAATCTTACCACAAGGAGGCAATTAAGGTTGAACCAATAACATCGGGCATCAAGGAACCTGAATTTGATGATTGGCTCAACAAATGGGATCCTATCTCTAGTGGTGAGGGTGATTTGCTGTTAGACGACATCAAGAAATCTTTTTCTGGCTCCAGAAATGTACGAAAAGAAGTGAAACCCATCGACTTTAGTTCAACTGTGAATAACCTGCCTGCACATGGGCTCCAGATTAAAGATTTGATATCTTCAAAAGTGGCGGGGCAAGTTCCTATGGATGCTGTTGAAGAATTGGCAGGTGTTCAGGTGGATGAGAGGACTCTTCCAAGATCTGGAATATCACAAGAACCAGGTGGTGTCAATTTTCTGCCTGTAGAATGTTCAATTCTAGAAGATGATATGGATAAAAACCAACATGGTTCTGGTTCTGAAAAAGTTAGGGTGCCACATTTTTCCATTGCTCTAAACAATGCTGCTAATTTGGATAAACAAGAGGAAAACGGTAGGATTGATAATGAGGATATACAATTTACAAAGAAGTTAGATATAACAGATACATCTGGGACCAAAATGCATGATTTTCAAACAGAAACTAGTCCAGTTAGTTGTGAAGGAAATGCTGTCTTGCCAGATGGTGTGACAACCCACACCTACAGAAGAGATATCGAAGTTAGAGAAAATGGTATGACTGACAATGACGAAATGAAAATTACAGGTAAGTTGGACGTGCAGGATACTTCTTCTGAGAAGATAATACAGGATTTTCAACTTGAAACTTGTTCAGCTAGTAGTGATGGAGTCTTGCCACAGAGTGCAGCAAACTATACTTGCAGAACAGATTCTGAAGTCACTCTTTCTGCTAGTTCTTCCTTGGCGGATGTTACACTTTCAAAGGATGAGACTTTCACTGGTTCAAATGTTCAGCAGCTTGGGATCTCAGGTAGCTTCCACACAGATTACCGTGATCATAATGGTGCAGATGGTGTAGCCTTGGTTGAGGCACGAGTTAATAACAATGCAACTGACAAAGAACAATTTAGGGAGATGAGATATCGTTCTACTACCTTAGCTGCTGGATCATCCAACAGTGAGCATAGCAATCCTATGGAAGTGGATGATGAGTATTTTTTAATTGCTGATAAGGTGCCAAGCAAAGATGTTACAGAGGGAGAACCGGAACACGCTGGTGATAGTGCTGGACTAAGTCATCAGATCCTGGGTGGATCTTTGTCAGGTATAACTCTTATTAGTTTTGATTGTCCAACAGTCCAACTTTGCTTCCTCAGGGTAAATTGACTTATTTTTCATTTGGTCTTGAGCACCAATAGCTATTCTCAAATATATTTTAAGTTATTATTTTGAGAAAATGATATTGAATTAAATTGTACCTGTGTGTCCTGAAAAACACCAACCAGGTCAAATGAAATGGAGCATAGGATTTGAAGTGGACAGCATAGTTTTTATCTTCATGGACGATTTATGTACTGATATAACATTCAGAAAACCATTCATTTCTCTTTTTTTTTATTTTTTTTATTTTTCATGGTCTCAGTTGCAAAAGTTCTCTTCTTGCTAGTATCAGCATATGTTGAATCCAGTAGCTTTTAATTAGAGACCCTTTATTTATATTGAGATTATTAATTTGTATAAATATTAATTCTGAACCAGTTAAACGAGCTATTGGTTCAATGGCAAGTTCTGAACCCATAAACTTATCCCGTCTCTGCCTTTGGTAGTAAGTTATTTCTGTTTTTGAGTCACCTGTTAGTGTTTATTGGTTACCATCAGCATTTGATGCCCTGTATTGGTGCAAATCTGTTATTACCTCCTTACAATTGGATACCCTTTTGGTGGGGATGGTTGGAAACTTTCAAGTTCAATCGCTCTGCATAGTGTCTTTTCCTTCAGTTAATTATTCATATATATCTTGTATTATTCTGTTTTTTCTGATGAATTTTCCTTTTAGTTTCTGCCTGAAGCATATGTTTTAGCGTTTCCATCCATCTTTTGCAGGGAAAATGAAACGCAAGACATCTTATCGGCCTTCTTTGTTTCCTTTCAAACGCTTGTTGACTCGTAGGCCTTCCACTTTCAGAGGCTGAAATTGAATCAGCTTACGACTTTGTGAGGTTTGTCAGGTTGTTTATTTAAGTCGTTGACAAGTGAAATACCATCAAAGAACAAAGATGCAATTATACGGTTAATTCTTTTCAGCTGTTTGTTCCATGCGTAATAGCCTCTTGGATTCTTTATGGATCATTATTCTAACTTTGCTGTTGTAATGTAGGTCTATTCTTTGTGTATTCTGCACATTATATGCACCTGGAATATTGTATTGCTCATTAAATATTATATCTATCAGCAGGATTAATCAAAATCATTTCTTAGCACCTATTGTACTTGGCTAGTTAGTTCCAGTTCTATAGATTAGATTTGATATGCATGTGGTAAGTCAATGCTTAAAACTACTTTGATCTAGAAAAGTTGATCAGTTTGATTAAGTTTATATCCGGGTGGAAGCGTTTTTCTCTTGTCTATGGTGTCTTTATATGTTGTCACTTCCAACACTTAAGATTAGCTTTTCACAGTGTTGACCGATTTTTTCCATTTGTTATCACTGCTGTTTTTGTCTTTAAAATCAAAAGGAAAATCAAAGTTGCATAAGGCTGTGTTGTATCCTTAAAATCGAAACCAAGATTTGTCATTATACAAATACATACGTATAATATACAATTATCTAACCTTTGTCCAATCTCGCTTGCCTCTCTCCCTCTCCCAATCTCGCTTGCCATATACAAATACATATGTATAATATACAATTATCTAACCGATATACTTGTACGATTTACCTCTCCCACTCTTTGTTCTTTCTCGCTCGCCGCTTTCCTCCCTATAACATGTAGCTATGAATTGTAATTATAAAATTAAAGTTGATATAATTAGTAGTTTTGCTCAAAACAAAAAAAAAATGTCGACCAGGAATATATATTCGATTGGGAAGTTAATCTCAAGAAATTAAGAGAGGAAAAAGAAAAGGAAATGTTTCCATGAAATAAGAAAATTATAATACTACAAGGGAAGAATGTTAATTTAGCATAATGAAGTGATCAAGAGTTTATTTATATTGTCTAAATTAATCCATAATTGAACATGAAAAATTAAAAAAGAAATATGAGTTTCATTAGTTAGAAACAGCCATGATAATTTTCTTACAAGTCCTTTGTTAGTTGGGTTTGACAAATATAGAGAGTTTACACTTCCAAATAATTATACCAATGTGAAACGAGAGCAAAAATAAAGATTTCGTTGTGATTTATAAGATCTTTTCATTCTTAATCAAGTTTTTGCGTATGTAAAAGATCAATCTTATTAGAAAGCACATTTTCTTTTATCTTGATTAATTGAGACCCCGTACTATATACATCGAGGGAAAAGACAGTGATATTATGTTTGTTGTATAATTGGTTTAAGACAAACGATTTGATTGAACAAAAAAGAAAATCCGATCAAACATTGAATATATAAATTCTCAAGCATGTATTTTAAACTAAAATTTCCTTTATTTCAATAATATATCAAAAAAACATAAGCTCCTAGTAACAAATCTGGAAAAATGAAAAACTCTAAATCTATAGGCCAAGTAGAATCTAAAAATTACTGTAAATAACTTGCAAAATCAATAAGTAATTGAATAAAGAGCACTAGAGCATTCTTTTAGAAATCCCATATTTCTCCAATCTGTCTTCGAGTTGATCTTCTTTGTCCTTCAACTTCCAAAGTTCAGTTGTGGCCTCAAATCTTTCTTTTCTGGTATCATTGCTACTTTCTTCCTGATTTTTAATATTATTCGTTCGCTGCTCTATCTCTTGTCTCGTATTTACCAGCTTCTCCCATTTCTCAATTGATTTGGCTTTTGAGGTAGACATTCTTGCTTCAATTTGGTGTGTAAGTACTAAACAAAGTATCAAGCAAGCTGTAAATGCAAAACTAACAAAGTTAGTGAATTCAAAATATCACATATAATTGAAGTAGCTTCTTTTCTAATATATTAAAAGAAAAAACATGTAGTATCAATTTTGTGACCATGAACTTACATTGAAGCGTAACTCAGTTTATTACATGCATAATACTCCATTGGTTTGTTTATATAGACATCAATGACTTACTTTTTTTCCTTAATTTTTCATGCAAATTAATGTAAAAATATTACCAAAAATGAGAATTGCCATATTTTGATAGAAAACCGTATAGGAAAACATTGGAAAATTGATTAAACTCCAATAACTGAAAGAAGGAAATATAACATATTCTTCTTGTTTATTTATTTATTTTTGGTTTGTTTCGTTCTTTTATTTAAAAACAAATCAAGTTAGGAAAAAACTAGAAGAAAATTAAGTACCATAAACTGATTTTTTTTTACGTTATGCTAAATTGACGTTCTTCCCGTGTAGTATTATTATTTTCTTATTTCATGCAAACATTTCCTTTTCTTTTTACTCTATACTTTGCAATCAAATATACATTCGTACTCTACAATATGGTAGTTTTTGTTTTTAGTAGAAATAATATTTTTAATTGGCAACATGAAAACACAATTAAAAATAAAAAATAAATGATAATAATATTAAGAAATGAATTGCAGGCGTAAGTTCTTTCACTTTTATGTTCTTTGTTTTTTAAGAATGTAGCAATAATCACTACACAAAAAATGATTTTTAAGAATTCGTTATGAATTTATCAAATGAAGCGACGACAATGAATTGTCTTAAAAGGTGTAAAGTGATAGAAATAGCTTCGATAAAAATATAATTATATTACTAATTCTAAAAACGTGACAATGATAATATTAAGTGTAGTAGCAAATACTAATAAGACGATGGGAAATAATGGTACAGAATGTCGTATTTGATTTGTTAGTAACTTAGATACAAAAAAAATGTAATTTAAAGGAGATCTAAATAGGTGTCAACATTATGTTATTGTAGTTTGAGGGCAAAAATAGTATAGGGTGTTTGGAATGAAGCTCAAACACATATTAAAGTGAAAATACAAGGCTCTAATTGGGGAAAGAGGCTATGAATGCAAAATGATTGTTCTTAAAATACAATCCTCTTGACTACTAAGACTAAACAGGTCTTTAAATACAATCATTAGCATTTGGTGAATTGATTTATAAATCATACTAATAAATTAAATTATAACAATAAGTTGAGTGTCACATATTTTAAAAATAGTTAAATTGTTTAAATTTAAAATTATTAAATAAGTGATCAATTTTGAACCCAAAGATGGATAGAGGGTAATTTTATACCATTTTCAATACTTCGAGCGTATTTTAAGCCCTTTTCTGTATTATTTATCAATAGTGTCTATGCCCTGACATTGGTATCTTAAACTTGAATGAGGATAGAATTATGAAGAAACTTGAATCTCCTCTCTTGAGCCATTCTAATCACTGTGCCTACATTTTTATTTTTAGAGTAAAAATCTCCAAAAAGGTTGAGTAAATACGAACTTATTACCTACTCTATATCATTTTATGTGGAGGATTATTTATTAGCACCAATCGAGCTTGACAAAGGAAGGAATACTTTTGGAATTTCTAGTCTTGACATTTATGTGGCTTTAAAAACATATTATTCAAACATATAGAAAGACGTCATTCTTTTTAACATACTTTGAAGAAAAAGAGTGACTTCTCCTTTTTCCCATACTTGAAGAAAAAGAGTGACTTCTCCTTTTTCCGGTTACTTTGACGAGTGTAATTTTCTTTGCAGATCGCATGTAAAGAAGATGACTAACTATCCCTTTGCCGATGCATCAGTTTTATAGGCTAAAGATAAATCCTCAGACAAATTGCATTTCCCAGGTTTTCTTTTATTATGTTGTGGTGATGAATAAGTGATGGAGATGTACTGCTATTATCGTTATGAGAGAACTTTTGTTCAATTTCCTCCCTTCTTCATTTTGTGTGCCTAGTTATAAACAAGTAGTCTAGTTATGTACTTGTCCTTTCATACTGTTCTTGTTGTATCGTGTGAATTGTTTGCACATAATGTGTTGAAAACAATTACTCTAGTTATGTATTCCAAGTAGGCAAAATATATAAAAATGCCTTTGAACTTGACCTCAAATTGACATCTACACCCTCCAACTTTGGGTGTACAAGTAGAAATTTATACTTGTATATAATTGAACAAGTAGAGACACATATCCTATATGACGTCCTACATGACAATTCTCCATCCTACATGGTGTCCTATGTGTATTATGTCACGTAGGACATGCATGTCTACTTGTTCAACTTTATATATACAAGTTTAACTGTCTACTTATGCATATCCAAAGTTGAACGGAATAAATACTAGATGAGGCCAAGTTAAAGGGCACATTTATATATTGTCTACCAAGTACTCTTCTCTTCTTTGGCGTGGCTTGAATTGTTTGCTTATCATATATAGTACATCATTGCAAATAACAAATAAACTTGAGGGGATGTATTTGCTTGTTATTTGAGGGGATGAGGAATTGTAGGGTTTTTTTTTAGCCTCAGATGTTGAATTTGAACGTAAAAGGGCAAATAAAATGCTTGTTTATTGATGAAAAACACAAGGAAGGAAAACATACGAATATATGTATGTGTAGTCCAAGGATATAGTATTTATAAGCATGAATGGAGATAAAGTGATATATATCAAATTATCAATTGGTTAGTGTAACTTATGTCTTACTGCTTTGATGATTATACTGAAGCGCCTATTAAGGGAGGTGAAGTGCTCAACATGATTTGGGCCTCTCTTCAGGGCTTAAGCTCCCCGTTAACAACATAACTGAACCCTTTTAACTCAATGTGCACAACTTTAGAAATTGTTATTTCTCTTTTAGTATATTCCTCTCTTTTCTATTAGATTGTATTTGACTTTAGAATTAAACCAAACACTGAAACTAGGTAAATAATAATTTATTTAACATGTATATTATACTAGATGGGGAACATGCGTTGCACGCTTATCTCAAAATACTTCATATAAATTTTGTATTGCAAAATCCATCATTGTTTTGATAGGAACTACATATATCTTCCTAATAAAAAGAATAAACTTTTAACTATAAAATTGTCACGATCCAAATCGAGTCGTGAGTGACACCCACACTTAAACTCCTAGGTGCATGGGTGAACCAATGAATTAATCTCAACTTATATTCGTCATTCATCATACGAAATACTAACCATAATGCGGAAGCTTAAATCTTATTACTGTAAGAAATACATCACGGTTGAAGGTTTAGTGACTCCCGCCTTCATATTTCCATTCTTGGATCACCCTTTTAGTTTAATTTAAATCCTCTCGACGTTAATATTGATGCTATTACCTCTACATTACAATAAAATTGACCATTAGCGACATTTAATTTTTAATTGCCGCTAAATATGTACTTTTAGCGGCAATTGTCACTCTTTGTATGTGTCCCTAAAGCCTTTAGCGACATTGGTTCTAATAACACTTAACAAATGCCGGTAAAGACTTCATCACTCTTTATTAATATCAATATTTAATATCTCTAAAAGTTATTTTGTTGTAGTGCTACATACACCACAATATGCTAACATTACCTTTAATTGTAGGTTCTTGATGGATAATCCCCACAGGCACAGGGAGCAAAACCAGATTGCAGACACATTAACTAAGCATGCCATCATTTCAGATACCATCCAGAGATGCAACTTTTTGTTTTCGTTGTGATGAATAAGATCTTTTCCTTTTTTTGATTAAATTTCTGGGTATGAATAGATTAATCTTGTTAGAAAGCACATTTTCTTTTACACGACACAAATCTCGATTAATTGAGACCTCAATGCAAGTGTTGAACATCGAAGGGGAAAAGACAGTGACATTATGTTGTATGATTGATTTAAGACAAACAATTTCATTAAACTAAAAAACATTAGACCAAATGTTGAATAGATAAATTCTCAATCAATGAGATATGCATGTAGTTTAAATTAAACTTCCCTTTATTTTAATTATAAAAATGAGCTCCTAGTAACAAATCTGGAAAAATGAAAACTCTAAATCTACAGGCCAAAGTGGAATCTAAACATTATTGTAAATAACTTGCAAAATCAATAAGTAATTGAACAAAGAGCACTAGAGCATTCTTTTAGAAATCCCATATTTCTCCAATCTGTCTTCGAGTTGATCTTCTTTGTCCTTCAACTTCCAAAGTTCAGTTGTGGCCTCAAATCTTTCTTTTCTGGTATCATTGCTACTTTCTTCCTGATTTTTAATATTATTCGTTCGCTGCTCTATCTCTTGTCTCGTATTTACCAGCTTCTCCCATTTCTCAATTGATTTGGCTTTTGAGGTAGACATTCTTGCTTCAATTTGGTGTGTAAGTACTAAACAAAGTATCAAGCAAGCTGTAAATGCAAAACTAACAAAGTTAGTGAATTCAAAATATCACATATAATTGAAGTAGCTTCTTTTCTAATATATTAAAAGAAAAAACATGTAGTATCAATTTTGTGACCATGAACTTACATTGAAGCGTAACTCAGTTTATTACATGCATAATACTCCATTGGTTTGTTTATATAGACATCAATGACTTACTTTTTTTCCTTAATTTTTCATGCAAATTAATGTAAAAATATTACCAAAAATGAGAATTGCCATATTTTGATAGAAAACCGTATATGAAAACATTGGAAAATTGATTAAACTCCAATGAATGAAATAAGGAAATATAACATATTGGAAGAGAGTTCTTCTTGTTTATTTATTTATTTTGTGTTTGTTTCCTTCTTTTATTTAAAAAAACAACTCAAGTTAGGAAAACTAGAAGAAAACTAAGTACCATAAAATAATTTTTTTTTTTACATTATGCTAAATTGACGTTCTTCCCGTATAGTATTATTATTTTCTTATTTCATGCAAACATTTCCTTTTCTTTTTCCTCTATACTTTGCAATCAAATATATATTCGTACTCTACAATATGGAAATTATTGTTTTTAGTAGAAATAATTTTTAAATTGGCACGATTAAAACACAAAATAATATTAAGTAATGAGTTGCTGGTGTAAGTTCTTTCACTTTTATATTCACTTTAAAAAAGAAAAATTGTAATTAAGAGGTAGAAGAAGTAAAGAATCAGTAGAATATGAAACTTTGCACCTTCACTTGTCATTCACAGACATAAGTGAATCACATTTGTGTTGTGTTCTTGGTATCCATTTTAGTGCGTGTTTGGATTTAAAAGTCTCTGATCTAGTACTTTTGTTGCTATAGTTGATGCCGAAAAACCATGAGAGATGTAAATTATATATAAGTATGTAGACCTTGTACTTTAATGATCCCTTTAAAATTTGTGCTGGTCAATGCCGATATAGAAAAATATCACTAGTGGGTTAGACAATTACAAATGGTTTTAGAGTAACTTTTGAGTTAAACGTGTCGATGCAAGTGAAAGTAACTTGATTTTAGAAAAATTCTGATTAGGTGAGGCAAACATCTTTGCTAGGCCTGGACAGATCTCAAGTGTTGGGGAAAATCACAATGGTGGGGCAAACCTCAGCGAGGACGTTGAGTCCATAAGACAGGGTGCTTGTGACACGACTCCTTGGGATAAGAAGTTCATATCGACAAAAACAAATGATAAGTAATCAGATCTTAAATGAATATCACAAATATACAATATTACTATTTAAAGACGAAAGCTTT
>NC_028642.1:267647-273273 GCF_001406875.1 Solanum pennellii
TATATATATATATATATATATATATATATATATGATTGCTCATCTCTTTTGTGGATGTAGGTCTTGACCGAACCACGTTAAATCTTCGTTTCTTCTGATATATTTATCATCTGTCTTCTTACTCATTGTATGTCTTTCCAGGTACTAAATTTCGTATGACACTTGCTTATTTCGGTACTAACAACCAGAAGTTTCACATGGGGATTTCACAAACACTCCTCTGACTTGCAAGCCGACACAAAAGGTTGATTAGAAAAGATCTGGCAACAACAATCTATGAATCACAGATATACCACAATTGAATTCTATGAGATTCATGTATTGATATAGCACAAATACAAATTGAGATGAAAGTTAGAATAGAACAAGTCAAGTGTAGAAAAGAGGTCATAGTCATAGATAAGGGTATTTATGGGTTAGTTATCGGTTGGGTTGTTATCGGTTAGGTTCAATTATTTAGTTATTAATCATAGATGAAATAAATTCAAAACAAAAGATACGGAGTAGAAGAGCAAATTAATTAGCAAACAAGCACATGCCAACACCACATGTGATAATGTACTTTTTCATTTCAAGTTGAATTTTCACCAACAAAGGAGAAAATGGAATGAAAACCAGAAGAGCCAACAACTGTATCATGCCCGAAATTGATTCAATTTAATCCAACAATATAATTCTTCTATCCCTTCAATCATTATTTTCACCGCCTTTTTCCACCATACTACTTGTTAGTCATATCGTTTGATTTGGATCTAGAACCGCAAGGCATTAAAACACGTCACTAGATTAGTGTCATGAGGTCTCCAAACTTTTATACCTAATAACTCTCATGTGTTATTGTCGATATGGACTTCTTATCCTAATGAGAAGTGTCACAAACACCCTCTCTTATGGACTCAACGTCCTCGCTGAGGTTTGCCCCACCATTGGGATTTTCCCCACCACTTGAGATTTGCTACAACCTAGCAAAGATGTTTGCCTCACCTTATCGGAATTTGGCTAAACTCAGGTTAAATTTAGCTTGTATCGACATAGTTAACACAAAAGTTACTCTAATACCATATGTAATTGCCTAAACCACTAGTGATATTTTTCTATCTGGGCATAGACTTGCAAAACTTTTAATGGCACCATTAAAGTACTAAGGTCTACTTACTTATGTATACTTAATATCACTCATGTGTTTTGCTTAGATGTTACTTATTATCCTATATTAGGGTGTAACACATACAACCTCTCTCTTGATTTTCCAGAGAAAAACAAATCATTTTTACTTTAAAAACCAAGTGTGAGATGGATTCTTTAATACTTTGATCTAATAAGTGATGTAGTAAAAATAATTTGAACAAGCAATTCAAAATAAAAGAAATACGGGCCTGATAGTTGGTCATACGAAACTGGACTCTATATAAAATAGAATTTGTCTGCAAAATAGAATATTTACGTATTTTGGTCTACACTTACATTGGACAATAGGCCTCCACCTCTAGAGACAATCCAAATTAGACTCAATTACTAAATCAAACATAAAAACCCTGCATATTGTTTTTTCACCAACTTAAAAACTACAATTGAAATCAAATAAAAAGACCGTGCATACTCTTTTTTTAACTAACAATAGACTGCATATAAAGTAAATAAGAATCCAAATTGCTATTTTGTTTCCAAGGAAACAAAACTTGAACTTTTTCACATTCATTGAAATTTCTGATCAACGAGTTTCCTCCTCCCCTCCTCCTCCTCCTCTTTCTTCTCCTTCTTCATCATTGTCATCTTAATCTTCTTCTACTTCCTCCTCGTCCACATCTAGTTCATCATGATATCCTCCATAATGATGCTTCCAGTAGAACAACTTTAATTACCTACTAAACTGAGAATTCTCACACGTCATTCCCAAATGCAAGCATTTACAATTGACACGGAAAAGTCTCCAACAGTCAAGACATGACCTAATCAGATAGTCCCTTAGATCATCAACCACTGTACCCATACAATCCATAAAAGGGAAATCAATAACTATTGGTGAAGCCAGAACTTCTGTTAGTCGAATGACATTTCTTTCTTGCATAAGGAAATCAACCGTCATTATTGAATCGATATCTAAAATTGCATTGGAATATATAAGAAGTAAATCACTCATAGAAATCATCTCATTGATATCCTTATTATTTTTTTGCCTATATAATTTTGTATGCATTCTTCACAATAGTGATGATTGCAATTAGTGCCCCGTTTCATTGTCTTTGACAGTGGAAACACATTTTCACAAATTTAACAAAAAGTACATGAAGATTCTCCCTTTTTAAAAGTATTTTTCTTTAGGTTAAGTGAATTTTGAATAACAGAATACTCAGTTTGTACAAGATTTTTTTACCAACACCATGATCATAGCTTGATTCCAAGTTCTTACCTAAATGAAACTGAGTTGAGTAGAAGAGAATATTTTGTATCTCGATATCATTATCTCCACTCTCATAACTGTTTTTATTTTTTGTGATACCGATGACATTAGAATTCAACAAGGTGGGATCAACTTCGATTTTGTCGTAGTGCAAGATTTGCAAATCTGTTGATTCCATTTCAACTTGTTTCTCCGTCCATGGGACCCCATATTTCTTTCCTAATATATGCATATATATTGTAAATATACTGTTTTTTACATCATATATGCATATATTGGGAAAGAAATATAGGGTCCCATAGAAAGATAATCAAGTTGAAATGGAATCAACAAATTTGCAAATCTTGCACACTAGCAAAATCGAAGTTGATCCCACCTTGCTAAATTCTAATGTCATCGCTATCACCAAAAATAAAAAAACAGTTACAAGAGCAGATATAATGATATCGAGCTACAAAATATTCTCTTCTACTCAACTCAATTTTATTTAGGTAAGAACTTGGAATCAAAATCTAATCACTGTGTTGGTAAAAATATGTAGAAATTGAGTATTCTGTTATTCAAAATTCACTTAAACTAAAGAAAAATACTTCTAAAAAGGGAGAATATTCATGTACTTTTTTGTGAAATTTGTAAAAATGTGTTTCCATTTCCAAACAAAATGATGCGGGGCACCAATTGCAATCATCGTTATTGTGAAGAATGCATACAAAATAGGCAAAAAAATTAATAAGGATATCCAAGAGATGATTTCTATGAAGTGCCCTACTTCTGAGTGCAATAGAATTTTAGGTATCGATTCAATAATGCCGATTGATTTCCTTAAGAGATGACATTCGACTAACGGATGTTATGGCTTTGCCAATAGTTATTGATTTCCCTTTTATGGATTATATGGTTACAATGGTTGATAATATCTTATTATGGCATATCCCGAGTGTTTGATACTTTTTTTGTGTCAATTGTAAATGCTTACATTTGTGAATGACATGTGAGATTTATCAGTTTAATAGGCAATTAAATTTTCTCTACTAGAAGAACCATTATGGAGGATATCATGATGGACTACAGGAGGACGAGGAGCAAGAAGAAGAAAATGAAGATGATGAAGAAGGAGAAGACGAAGAAAGAGTAAGAAAAGGGGAGGAAAATCAATGATCATAATTTCAACGAATGTGAAAAAGTTCATGTTTTGCTTCCTTGTAAACAAAAAATCAATTTGAATTCTTATTTACTTTATATGTAGTCTATTGTTGGTTCAAAACAGTATGCAGTGTTTTTTATTTGATTTCAATTGTAGTTGTTAAGTTGGTGAAAAAATAATATGCAAGGTGTTTATGTTTGAATTAATTATTGAGTATGATTTGGATGGGCTCTAGAGGTGGAGGCCTATTGTCCAATATAAGTTTAGACCAAAATGCGTAAATCATCTATTTTGCAGACAAGTTATATTTTACATAGAGTCTAGGTTTGTATGACCAACTATCAGGATCATATTTCTTTTATTTTGAATCGCTTGTTCAAATTGTTTTTTACTACATCACTTATTAGATCAAAGTAATAAAGAATTCATCTCACAGTTGGTTTTTGAAGTAAAAAATGATTTAATTTGCTTTACAAAATTAGGAGAGACGGTTGTATGTGTTACACCCTAACTTAGAATAAGGAGTAACATATAAGCAAAAAAACCATGAGAGATGTAAATTATATATAAGTATGTAGACCTTGTACTTTAATGATCCCTTTAAAATTTGTGCTGGTCAATGCCGATATAGAAAAATATCACTAGTGGGTTAGACAATTACAAATGGTTTTAGAGTAACTTTTGAGTTAAACGTGTCGATGCAAGTGAAAGTAACTTGATTTTAGAAAAATTCTGATTAGGTGAGGCAAACATCTTTGCTAGGCCTGGACAGATCTCAAGTGTTGGGGAAAATCACAATGGTGGGGCAAACCTCAGCGAGGACGTTGAGTCCATAAGACAGGGTGCTTGTGACACGACTCCTTGGGATAAGAAGTTCATATCGACAAAAACAAATGATAAGTAATCAGATCTTAAATGAATATCACAAATATACAATATTACTATTTAAAGACGAAAGCTTTAGTGTTACAATGATTGCATAGTCGGGCACGAATTCAAAATACTGGATACAAAGTTGAAGAACTACTAATCAAATCGGTTAGAGAATAAATAAATCTCACAACCAGAAAGGGAGATTTACCTTTGAGAAAGGAAGATGAACATATGAATATCACAATATCTTGGTTCATCATCCTGTTAAACCCCTTTTAACACCTGATCCTTCACTCTGTGAGAAAAACATTAGGAATAAATTAGCAAAAACTTCATTCAAAGAACCCTCAATATTTTCACAAGCATGACAATGACATAATGATCAAACATTTTAGAGGAAGTGTTTTCGCGAGAAGAAAAATAATTTTTTGATCTGTGGGGATTGAACGTATACCACACTATGAAAACAAAAATGATATCTAAATTCATTTCAACATACATATTACTATAAACTGATCTAAATTTTAATAGTCCAAAAGCATATTCTTGAAAGGATGCGTCGCACCACCTTAACACAAGAAGAGGAAATACAACGAGGAAGCAAACCAAGAAGAGAAGGTTTTATATGAAAAACATCCAGGAGAAATTAAAGAGGAGAAATATTCAATGTTTGATATATTATTACTTTTATAATCTTTATGAAATTTGAAAAGAGTTTTCATTAAATTCAATTTGTTGATAACAGAACGGGAGATCGTGAAATCAGAGATAACGTCGATTAGAGATAAAACATGAGTACTACGTGAAACCTCTTTGATACGCAAATGAAATTCAACCTCTGCATTTTTTCAAAGACAAGTCATTCATGAATGTTGTAAGAGAAATTCAGTAGATGAGGAAAATGAATGGAAGCAGATTGAGATAAGAAGCAAAGTTGGATGAAGTTTCCTTCGTTTGAATTTCCTTTAGAAAAGAATTGCACGGCTTTTAGGTTTTGTTCAAAATGATTTACTGAAACATTGTGTTTTTCTGAAGCATTGTGTTTTTCTTTCAAAACGTGTTTTTATTTAAATATAGTAAATAGTAACAAACAATGTGATGTTCTGGAGAGGAGGGGAATGGTACTTATGTAAATAAAGAAATAAAAAGAGAATCCTTGATTCTGGTGACGCCACGTCACCGATTGAGCGTTCTCTTTTATATATATA
>NC_028642.1:274048-284813 GCF_001406875.1 Solanum pennellii
TATATATATATATATATATATATATATATATATGATTGCTCATCTCTTTTGTGGATGTAGGTCTTGACCGAACCACGTTAAATCTTCGTTTCTTCTGATATATTTATCATCTGTCTTCTTACTCATTGTATGTCTTTCCAGGTACTAAATTTCGTATGACACTTGCTTATTTCGGTACTAACAACCAGAAGTTTCACATGGGGATTTCACAAACACTCCTCTGACTTGCAAGCCGACACAAAAGGTTGATTAGAAAAGATCTGGCAACAACAATCTATGAATCACAGATATACCACAATTGAATTCTATGAGATTCATGTATTGATATAGCACAAATACAAATTGAGATGAAAGTTAGAATAGAACAAGTCAAGTGTAGAAAAGAGGTCATAGTCATAGATAAGGGTATTTATGGGTTAGTTATCGGTTGGGTTGTTATCGGTTAGGTTCAATTATTTAGTTATTAATCATAGATGAAATAAATTCAAAACAAAAGATACGGAGTAGAAGAGCAAATTAATTAGCAAACAAGCACATGCCAACACCACATGTGATAATGTACTTTTTCATTTCAAGTTGAATTTTCACCAACAAAGGAGAAAATGGAATGAAAACCAGAAGAGCCAACAACTGTATCATGCCCGAAATTGATTCAATTTAATCCAACAATATAATTCTTCTATCCCTTCAATCATTATTTTCACCGCCTTTTTCCACCATACTACTTGTTAGTCATATCGTTTGATTTGGATCTAGAACCGCAAGGCATTAAAACACGTCACTAGATTAGTGTCATGAGGTCTCCAAACTTTTATACCTAATAACTCTCATGTGTTATTGTCGATATGGACTTCTTATCCTAATGAGAAGTGTCACAAACACCCTCTCTTATGGACTCAACGTCCTCGCTGAGGTTTGCCCCACCATTGGGATTTTCCCCACCACTTGAGATTTGCTACAACCTAGCAAAGATGTTTGCCTCACCTTATCGGAATTTGGCTAAACTCAGGTTAAATTTAGCTTGTATCGACATAGTTAACACAAAAGTTACTCTAATACCATATGTAATTGCCTAAACCACTAGTGATATTTTTCTATCTGGGCATAGACTTGCAAAACTTTTAATGGCACCATTAAAGTACTAAGGTCTACTTACTTATGTATACTTAATATCACTCATGTGTTTTGCTTAGATGTTACTTATTATCCTATATTAGGGTGTAACACATACAACCTCTCTCTTGATTTTCCAGAGAAAAACAAATCATTTTTACTTTAAAAACCAAGTGTGAGATGGATTCTTTAATACTTTGATCTAATAAGTGATGTAGTAAAAATAATTTGAACAAGCAATTCAAAATAAAAGAAATACGGGCCTGATAGTTGGTCATACGAAACTGGACTCTATATAAAATAGAATTTGTCTGCAAAATAGAATATTTACGTATTTTGGTCTACACTTACATTGGACAATAGGCCTCCACCTCTAGAGACAATCCAAATTAGACTCAATTACTAAATCAAACATAAAAACCCTGCATATTGTTTTTTCACCAACTTAAAAACTACAATTGAAATCAAATAAAAAGACCGTGCATACTCTTTTTTTAACTAACAATAGACTGCATATAAAGTAAATAAGAATCCAAATTGCTATTTTGTTTCCAAGGAAACAAAACTTGAACTTTTTCACATTCATTGAAATTTCTGATCAACGAGTTTCCTCCTCCCCTCCTCCTCCTCCTCTTTCTTCTCCTTCTTCATCATTGTCATCTTAATCTTCTTCTACTTCCTCCTCGTCCACATCTAGTTCATCATGATATCCTCCATAATGATGCTTCCAGTAGAACAACTTTAATTACCTACTAAACTGAGAATTCTCACACGTCATTCCCAAATGCAAGCATTTACAATTGACACGGAAAAGTCTCCAACAGTCAAGACATGACCTAATCAGATAGTCCCTTAGATCATCAACCACTGTACCCATACAATCCATAAAAGGGAAATCAATAACTATTGGTGAAGCCAGAACTTCTGTTAGTCGAATGACATTTCTTTCTTGCATAAGGAAATCAACCGTCATTATTGAATCGATATCTAAAATTGCATTGGAATATATAAGAAGTAAATCACTCATAGAAATCATCTCATTGATATCCTTATTATTTTTTTGCCTATATAATTTTGTATGCATTCTTCACAATAGTGATGATTGCAATTAGTGCCCCGTTTCATTGTCTTTGACAGTGGAAACACATTTTCACAAATTTAACAAAAAGTACATGAAGATTCTCCCTTTTTAAAAGTATTTTTCTTTAGGTTAAGTGAATTTTGAATAACAGAATACTCAGTTTGTACAAGATTTTTTTACCAACACCATGATCATAGCTTGATTCCAAGTTCTTACCTAAATGAAACTGAGTTGAGTAGAAGAGAATATTTTTTATCTCGATATCATTATCTCCACTCTCATAACTGTTTTTATTTTTTGTGATACCGATGACATTAGAATTCAACAAGGTGGGATCAACTTCGATTTTGTCGTAGTGCAAGATTTGCAAATCTGTTGATTCCATTTCAACTTGTTTCTCCGTCCATGGGACCCCATATTTCTTTCCTAATATATGCATATATATTGTAAATATACTGTTTTTACATCATATATGCATATATTGGGAAAGAAATATAGGGTCCCATAGAAAGATAATCAAGTTGAAATGGAATCAACAAATTTGCAAATCTTGCACTCCAGCAAAATCGAAGTTGATCCCACCTTGCTAAATTCTAATGTCATCGCTATCATCAAAAATAAAAAACAGTTACAAGAGCATATATAATGATATCGAGCTACAAAATATTCTCTTCTACTCAACTCAATTTCATTTAGGTAAGAACTTGGAATCAAACTCTAATCACTGTGTTGGTAAAAATATGTAGAAATTGAGTATTCTGTTATTCAAAATTCACTTAAACTAAAGAAAAATACTTCTAAAAAGGGAGAATCTTCATGTACTTTTTTTTAAAAGTTGTAAAAATGTGTTTCCGCTGCCAAACAAAATGATGCGGGGCACCAATTTTAATCATTGTTATTGTGAAGAATGCATACAAAATTATATAGGCAAAAAAATTAATAATGATATCCAAGAGATGATTTCTATGAAATCCCCTATTGCAATTGAATTTTAAATATCGATTCAATAATGCCGGTTGATTTTCTTATTCAAGTAAGAGATGTCATTCGACTAACGGACGTTATGGATTTGCCAATAGTTATTGATTGCCCTTTTATGGATGCATGATTACAGTGGTTGATAATATCCAATTATGGCATATCCTAAGTGTTTGATACTTTTTCTGTGTCAATTGTAAATGCTTACATTTTGGAATGACATGTGAGATTTATCAGTTTAGTAGGCAATTAAATTTTCTCTACTAGAAGAACCATTATGGAGGATATC
This sequence comes from Solanum pennellii, assembly GCF_001406875.1. Taxonomy (NCBI): domain Eukaryota; kingdom Viridiplantae; phylum Streptophyta; class Magnoliopsida; order Solanales; family Solanaceae; genus Solanum; species Solanum pennellii. The sequence goes on from NC_028642.1 coordinate 277,510, forward strand.
ATGATGGAATACAGGAGGACGAGGAGCAAGAAGAAGAAAATGAAGACGATGAAGAAGGAGAAGACGAAGAAAGAGTAAGAAAAGGGGAGCAAACTCAATGATCTTAAATTTCAATGAATGTGAAAAACTTGATGTGTTGTTTCCTTGTAAATAAAAGGACAATTTGGATTCTTAATTACTTTATATGTAGTCTATTGTTGGTTCAAAACAGTATGCAGTGTTTTTTATTTGATTTCAATTGTAGTTGTTAAGTTGGTGAAAAAATAATATGCAAGGTGTTTATGTTTGAATCAGTTATTAGTATGATTTGGATGGGCTCTAGCAGTGGAGGCCTATTGTCCAATATAAGTCTAGACCAAAATGCGTAAATCATCTATTTTGTAGACAATTTGTTCTATTTTACATAGAGTCTAGGTTTGTATGACCAACTATCAGGGCCATATTTCTTTTATTTTGAATCGCTTGTTCAAATTGATTTTAACTACATCACTTATTAGAACAAAGTAATAAAGAATTCATCTCAAATTTGGTTTTTAAAGTAAAAAATGATTTAATTCTCTTTGCAAAATTAGGAGAGACAGTTGTATGCGTTACACCCTAACTTAGGATAAGGAGTACCATAAAAGCAAAAACCATGAGAGATGTTAAGTATATATGAGTATGTAGACCTTGTACTTTTAATGATGCCTTTAAAAGTTGTGCAATTCAATGCCGATATAGAAAAATATCACTAGTGGGTTAGACAATTACAAATGGTACTAGAGGAACTTTTGAGTTAAATGTGTCGATGCAAGTGAAAGTAACTTGATTTTAGAAAAATTCTGATTAGGTGAGGCAAGCATCTTTGCTAGGCCTTGACAAATCTCAAGTGTTGGGGAAAATCACAATGGTGGGGCAAACCTCAGCGAGGACGTTGAGTCCATAAGAGAGGTTGTTTGTGACACATCTCCTTAGGATAAGAAGTTCACATCGACAAAAACACATGATAAGTAATCAGATCTTACACATTAGTGGTGCGTTCTAAAGTAGGGTGGGTCTAGGGTGAAAAGAAAACTATCACTAGCGAACGAACTATTGTTTGGTTGGAAAAGGCAACGTAGATTTATGTACATATATATAATTGGTAGAGTATTTTTGCCTCATTTCACTCAAATAAAAATTACAACGGGAGAGTTTTCTTATATTATGAAGAGTAGAATTAATTTGATTCAACATTTTCTAGGATGTTACAGAAAAATCATTGAGGTATGTTTGCATGGTTTTAAGAACCTAAGAAGGTTTCCATGTTTTAGCAGAGAATATCATGAATCTCCGGAACTATCTTTCTGGTCTAGCTTACAGAAATTTCCAGAAATCCTCGGAATAGTGAAGCCGAAGTTAAAGATTATCAGGCATAAGTACTTCGATATAAGGGAACTACCATCATATGTATCAATACCTAGATAGCTTATATTGGAGAGAGTTTAGAAGAGAATACTTCAGAACTTGTGTATTGCTCAAAGATTTCAGTGATATAAATACATGAAGAGACTAAATGTTGGTATATAGATACATTTTATTATTAAAATAAAATATCAAATGTATATGTTAGTGGGTATAAATTGTGGTAGAAGATGACTATTGGTTCTTGTAACTTATATGATTATTAGTTCTTGTTACTCTCATGGTCATTAGTTTCTGTAACTATATGACCATTAGTTTCTTGTAACTTATGTAACATCTATCATATTCATCTACCGACATTACTACCCATCATCTACCCATTGATTATACTGAAGACTTCTTCACCAGTAAATAATGGTGTTTCTACCGAAAAAAGATAAGTATGAAATTATAATGTAGTGTGTAGTAAGGAAAGAGAGAATTGAGGAAGAAATATGTTCTTTTTGTGAAGCTTTGGACTCTTCAACTAATTCGGAGTTGCTTGAGTTACATGACATTGTTTGACTGTTGTATCCTGGGACAAGTCAACAATGATACTGCTGGATCAACGTAAATTATGCCTCAGTGAGCTTGAATCTTCTTAAAGAGAGCGAAATATCTGCACCTCAACCTAAAGATTTTGTTTTCTTTGTCATTTCATTTTCAATTGGAATTTTTATTATTTGTGGTATAGTACACCAACAATTTTAAGGAAAACGATGTTTTGTTATAGTTTGGAAAAGTGTGGATATCAAGATAAGAGATTACAACATCATTCCGCTTCAACGTCGCTCCTTTCGAGAGATGGAAGAGAAGAAATTTCCAAAAAATATTTTTTACTTGCTCAATTCAAGAAGACAAAAGGTAAAGAAAAAAAATAAATTTACCTAATATTTTTCATCAATAATGTTATACTATTTTTCATGAATAAAATGAAATTTAAATTTTTTATATAGTGGGGTTCATGAAATAAGAAAAAACCATTGTGAAAAAGTGGTTTTTGCATCTTTGAGAAACGCTCTAAAAAGGACATTACAATTGCATATATTTATTGTGGAATAAATCACATTTTTTCACTCTAATGAGATGATGTTTGGCTCTAACATGAGAGCTATAAATGAATTATGAAAAACATAAAGAGTAGTAATTTTTGAAATGTTTTGAGTGAGATAAGTTTTATTCTTGGAATGAAAAAATACCATAAAACATGTGATTGATTTTTCTTTGTCAAGTCACATAGTATTGAAATAATTATGTATATACATTTTATTATTATAAAATAAAATATGAAATGTATATGTTAGTGAGTATAAATTGTTGTAGAAGATGACGACTGATTATTGTAACTTATATGAACATTAGTTCTTGTAACTCTCATGGTCATTAGTTTCTTATAACTCATATGACCATTAGTTTCTTGTAACTTTTGTAATGTCTATCACATTCATCTACCCGCATTACTAGTCCTCATTCTACCAATTGATTATATGGAAGACTTCTTCACCTATAAATAGTGGTGTTTTTTCTTTGTGAAGGATTTCAAAAAATAAATAAATAAGAAGTTTAAAATAATATTGTAGTTTGTAATAGTGAAAGAGAGAGTTAAGACAAAGAAAATATTTTAAGTCTTCAACTATATTCACTATATAAAAGAGATTATTTATATATTGAAGGAAGATATTCTTTTTGTGGAGCTTTGGACTCTTCAACTAAATCAGAGTTGCGACGTTGTTGGCCTATTGTATCATGTAGAGGACACGTCAAGAGTGATACTTCTCGATTGGTGTGCATTATGTTGCAGTGGACTTAAATCTCTTTAAAGAGAGCGAGATATCACGCCTCAGCCTAAAGATTTGTTTATTCTTTTTGGGGAGAGGAACTGGATTTTCACATGTATCTGTGATAGAGATATTATCACAGTATATTGTGAGAGGTGGAACATAAATAAAACATTTCCTAAAGAAGGGATTTGACCAATTGAACTTCGATAGTTGTTGCAGCAACGACCCTATATTCAGCTTCAACGGATGATCTAGCAACTTCATTTTCCTCCTAGAACTCCAGCTAATTGGTTAATGACCAAAATATAAAAAGATCCCAAAAGTTGATGTTCTATCGGATGGATCAACAAGCCGATCGACATAAGAGAAATCATGAAACTTTAAAGGAGATTTTAGAGTAATATGGAGACCAAAGGCAATAGTAGATTTTAGATATCCTAGCAGATGTTTGTGATCCAACCAATGATGATGATTAGGACAATGCATGAACTGGGAGAGTTTGTTGATAGTAAAGCCAATATCAGGCCTCGTAAGATTTAGATATTGCAACTAAAGAATGTGTAGCAGAAATTGAGTAAAGAATGTGCAGTGGAAATTGGAGCAACCTTCTTTAAACCCCAAGAAAGGAAAATTCATTTTAATGCTTTATGAACATCAACACCAAGAAAGAGATGACTCATGGGGATCCTTCAATTAGAACCGGACTCCAAGGCCTTCAATATACTGTTTGATGAAGGGAGTTGTTACCTGAGAGATTATCTATATGTGGCACCTTTACGATATATGAAAAGAGGGTGATCACTCTGTAATTGCTAAAAGCCATACTTCAAGGCAAATGATCATAGGGCTTGGTACCAGGACCTTAGGGCTTGCTTAAGTTTGTAGAGAGAGAGTTGACTAATTTATAGAGATAGTGTTGTTTGGCTAGATCACGAATCCTGGTGGCTGTTTCATGAACACATGCTTTTCTAATGGACCATGCAAGAAGGTGTTATTCACTTCCAATTGAAATAGAGGCCATGGATCAGCTAAAGTAAGAACCACAAGGATTGTTACAGACTTAACTATTGAATTTCTCACAAAAATTGATTCCAGGTTGTTGGTTGTATCCCTTTGTAAGCAACTGAGTCTTGTATTTTTGATGTGAACCATCTGCATTCCTTTAGACCCTAAAAATTCACTTACAACTGACTAAATTTTGTTGAGAATCTATAGGGACAAGAACCCAAGTACCATTTTTAGTTAATGCATTGAATGTATCTGACATAGCATAGCGCCACTCAAGATGGGCCAGAACTTGTCCATTTGTTGTTGGTTGTAGTACTGTCGGTAAAGGATGTTCGGTGACATGGTGAACAAATTTAAGTATGTAAATGTTATATTTTGAAAGAGTGACCATGAGATGAGTGTGTGGAAATGAAGAGAAAGGAATGTTATTTTTGTTGGAGGAGAATGATTAGTGTTCTCCATTGAAGGAGAAGGATCAAAAGGTAATGAAAATTATTCAACAAAATGATTGGCAAGCAAGGATGAAGTAGGAAAGGAATTTGATTAGAATGGAATTATAGTGTGAGAAAATGTAGTAGAAGGGATACCATACCAATTTGAATTTGACTGAGAATCTGAAGTATGTGTTTGATACAGAATTTTTTTAAAGGAAGACAACATGACGTGAGGTAATGTACCTCTTAAACTTAAGATCATAGCAAACATATGCACTCTGATGCAAAGAGTACCCAAGAGAAATGCAAGGGACAAACTCGAGATCAAATTTGGACTTGGTATAAGGACGACGACAAGGATAACATAAGCCATCAACGAAACGCAAAAATTGATAATTTTGACAACGGCTAAAAAGCTTTTGATAGGGAGAGTAAAATTAAATAAGTGGTGTGAGAAGACGATTAATGTTGGTATGTGTTTTTTTTTGAATTCAAAAGACTAAAAGGAAGAATGGAGGGAAGTTTTTTGGAGTATGTAATTAAGACCAGTTTCAACTAAGTGACAATGGCGACTTTCTGCAACCCCATTGTGTTGTGGGATGTCAGGTGGTGTTTGTAGATGATTTATTCAATAAGATTGAAAATATTTTTTTAAGTGAAACATATTCTCCACCCCATCGGTGTAAGTTTATTTTATCTTGACATTAAAGTTATTTTTGAAAAGTTTTTGAAATGGTGGAAAAATAGTATAACACATTTGATTTAGCCATTGAAGAAAAGAACCAAACATATTTTATGTAATGGTCTACAAAGATGATATAGTAACCAAACCCAACAACTGATTACACAGAGGCAGGACCCCATAAATCATAGTATAATATCTCAAGAGGTCTACTGACTGTTAGAGGAGAAACACCAAAGGATTGAAGATGACTTTTATTGCATTGGATGCTTTGTAACTAAAACTTGGACAAAATGAAATTATAGATCCTAGCATTAGGATGACCAAGAAATTGATGCCAAGACTATGGTGAAACCTGAACGCTGAAGCAGACATATTTATTTGAGACTACAGAGGAAAAAAACTTGTTCAAAATTGATCAAGTGCGCAATTGAACTAAATCTCCCTTGTGAATTGATCTTTCACAAGAAAATATTCAGAAAAGAACTCAATAACTCAATTAACAATTGGTTTGAAGTATAAAATTGTGATATACATATATGAGGTTGATTTTTCAGATAAGGGAAAACATAAAACATTAGAAATATGGAATTTTTTTGCTGGGAGAAAAATAGTACCAGAATCAACATGTGAGATAGACAAACCTGAGCCACTTTCGTCACTACCGTCATATAGCGAATAAAGAGATAGGTGATAACACACAAATTACCCTAGAAAAGTCCAAGAGTAGAGTTTGTCATCAATTAAAAAACCCAACTAAGAGTCAGAGTCGAATCCTAGAGGGAACAATTTATCGGCAATTGAAAAAACAAAATCAAGAGTTAAAAGTTTGAACCTAAACACTGAACTTACAATGCTATCAAATTAAGAGAGATTTTTCTAACTAAGCAAAGGATTTGGGAAGAGACAATGATAAACAAGGGATAATTGGGATTTAGGGAATTCAGAATTTAACAACCATTCAACAATCCATGCAAATTAATCAAAGGTAGGCTAGATAATCGTCGAATAACACTTAACTCTTTTTTTTTATCTCAAAGTGCTTTCTCATTTTTCAACAATAGTACAATCCAATACCTTAATCTAAACCTCTATTTCTAGAAAGTTTAGCTTTCAACAAGGTAAACCTTAATTATCTTCTTCAGTTCTCAAATTTAGGAATCAAAGTTAAACATTATTATCAATCTAATTCTCCATTCATGAATAATTTTTTAAGCTACCCATGAAGATCAGAATTTAGATTCAAGCGTTCACTCTCAAATCATCAATTAAAGCATGAGAAATAGATCAAAACCTAGTCATGAAAACTTGGAATCACATACGAAATCATTAGAACGAACAATCAAGACCCAAATAAATTGTCTATTTCTAGCATAAAGTTCCAATCTCAATTAGCAATTACACCCACATATCTAGCAATTTAGAGCAAGGAAATGAAGAAGGGAATAAGAGATTTACCAAATAGAGCACAATCTTCAAATCCACAACTGAAATGTAAGGCAACTTGCCTTTAGTGTACCAAATGGAAATCTACAATTTTTGTCTCTAGATCTAAGATAAAAGATGATTACTCTACAAATTTGAAAAATCGAAATTGTTCAATGATATTCCATGCTGCCTCTTTCCAGCCCTTTTGTGAGAATTAGGGTTCAATACTTGAAAATTTCCAATTCTGTCCTTGTAAAAATAGGTGGGCCTCACAAATGTGGTTCAGAGGTCCACTATTAGGGAGTTGATAAAAGTGTATTACTCAATATGCTTGTATATTAATATTCACTTTATTACTCATAGAAGAAATTAAGAAAACATTATTTATCTTCTCAAATTTTTGTGCTAGTATTCACATTATTTTTAATAATTATTGTCCTTCTCTTTAACCAAGTTTTTGATAAGTTAAAGTAATGCTTCATCAAATTATGAATCAAAAATCGAAAAATATTGAACAAAACTAATTTAATATATATATATATATATATA
>NC_028642.1:285536-343360 GCF_001406875.1 Solanum pennellii
TATCAAGCAAAACCACAACCAAGGGAATGGACTTGATAGAATAAGCAGGGAAAGAAGATTCTATTGAGCTTGACTCTAGTCCGACTTTGTGAAATGACTAGAGAGGTGTATAAGTGGGAGTCGAAAGGCGAAAGTGAAATTCCACTACTTTTAACGTTATTTTACTTATTCTATGAATCGGAAGCGGGGCACTGCCCCTCTTTTGGACCCAAGACTCGCTTCGCGGGCCGATCCAGGCGGAAGACATTGCCAGGTGGGGATTTTGGCTGGGGCGACACATCTGTTAAAAGATAATGCAGTTGTTTGTATATATATATATATATACACACTTAAATTTTCTAGATTACAACAAGCATATAAGGTGGGAACCAATTTATCAACTTTTAGAATTAGATTCTATGTTTTCACACTTAATTTTTTTTTTAAATTAGTTATTTATTACTTGAAAATTTTTGTTAACAATTCATACAATGATTAGATTAGTGAAAGAGTGTTTTTCAACGTTGAATTGATGAAATATCACCTAAATTAATAACTGAAAAATAAATATTTGAAGAAATAATTTATAAAAAACATTAAGTAAATATTTGAAGAAATCATTTATAAAATAATATATTAAGTAAATAATTTGCATCTAAAAAGTGTAAGAAAAGTAAAATTTAAATGTACACATATCAATTAAGTTTGTTTAGATTTTAGAGGCACATTTAGATTTTAGGTCACTAATTATGAAAATTTCGCGTTAGACCTTTACATATGTTGAGTCGCCCCTTGCTATATGTTTCTCCGGCAAATTGATTTACACCACTGTTCAAGCAGTTCTGCCTTTTATCCCTTTAGCTAATATCCGTTTGTTGTTGCTTCCTGCGCCATTAGAGCCCTTTGCGATGGAGCACGAGCTCTCTTCCCCATGGCCAATGCATATTAGTAACCTACATTGAAGAAGGACTCATCGAGTAAAATTTTCTTAAGAAAAAACACTCATTAAAACACAAAATCAATACTATTTATTGAAACTATCGTCCTCTGAGTGACGGACCGTCACTTGGGTGATGAGTTGTCACTTAAGACGTCAAAACTGCTAAAGAAAATGACCTTACTGCTTAAATACATCACCCAAGTGTGACGGACCATCACAGACCTCTTCACACACTGTCAACTTGCAGTGTCTTTTTTAAGCGTAACTTTTTTATTCCCGACATGGATTGACAAACGGTCGGAAGAGTTTGAAAGAAGACTCATACACCTTTAATGTGATAGGTCATGAGTTACCTAGACCTTCATATTCTAACAAATATGGTTTTGTGAAGTTGACTCTTATATGAAGTTATGCGAAAACTTAGCCAGTAGGAAAGTTTTGAACTCGACATAGTCCTAGAGGTTCCTTATGAATCTAATTCAATTCGAGTACACTTAAAACACTTAGATATTGATCTTAGCACATATATATAACTAGTCCTAAAGAACGTATCTTGCACGTTTATCCCATATTATTGAATTATTATATAGAAAATATTGAAATTAACAATATTAACTTTTTCGTACATCATATTCGTTAAATAAAATTCAGTGAAATACTTTCTTTCTAAATCATAATAGTGGAATGTTGCATTTGCCATCAAGTAAGAAATATGTGAAGATAATTAAGATAATATAACATGTAATGGTATGAATATGTCGATATAACTTATCCTCAATAATCTCTCATTACGCACATTACACGTAGATCCCATATCCAATTTGAAAACATAAAAAAGAAAATTTTAGGAATAAATATAGCAAAACACTTACAAAGGAACCAATTTACATGAAATAATACCAAAATTTGAATTCTTGGAACACTTCCTAACATCTTCGGGAGATACTTATCCTTCATCTACATCATTTACAATAAAAACTAAAATATAAAAACTATTAGTGTATACACGAGTATATATCTTAATTTCATTCTAATTCATATGTAGTGATAAAAATCTATTGCCTTCCAAACATTCATCCTCTATTTACCAATATTATCACAGATGATGGCGTCTTCGATCCAAATGCAACACTAATACTACTATTCCTAACAGTTCTAAAAGACAATGGTACTCTTTTTCTTCTATACCTAAAAGATCTACTGTAAAGAAACCAAAAAAGTAAATAAAATAAAGAAAGAGAAATGATAAAAGAAAAATGAGAATAATTCTTAATCGGAGAGAATTTGACATATTGGAGCAAAATGAGGTAAACAACATAATAGTTAGATATGATCATCATTATTATCTAGAACAATTTTCTTCCAAAGATGGAAGCTAGGTAAGATCTGAAACATGGAAAATTAGGCCCTAACAAAATAAGGTGAAAAATTAAATGGAAGAATATATATATATATATACTATGTAAAATGACAAATAATGGAAGAAGAGAGTTTAATTCACTCATCCAAAGTATGTAAATCAGTGAAATCACCAATTTCAATTCCTCCGATAATTACCTAAAAACTAAATATTAAACGAAATCTTCTCCAAATATGAAAATATATTAGTTAATGTTAAAAATCAACTTTGTGAATAGATGGATGTCAACCTCAGTGAAAATTTCCAATATCCATTTCTAACATTGCATGCTCCATATGAAGTTTTAGAATTTATACACATTTTCTTGTGGCCACCTCTTTGCTACACAAATATTATATATAGCTCTCAAAATTAACTACCCTAGCAACTCTTCATTCTCTTTATTTTATATTATATTATAGCTGTGAAAATTTAGTACCCTTCAACTCTTCATTCTCGTATTTTTTATCATCATAATTATAATAACAATAATGTGAAAATTTATCTCATAATTAATTACCTGCATCTCTTCATTCTCCTTGTAACAATAGGTGAATATTTATAAGTAGAGGGAGAATAATTTAGATAAGGAAGGAAATGAAAAGCCAACATACGGAGAAAACCATCAAGTGGGTACATGATGATTAGCATTAGTATGATAATGTGATATGATTATTATTTAATTAATTAATTTTCATTACTTTTTTTTATTTAATCCAGAAATATTTTCGTAATTCAACTTTTGACTGAGATGTTTCTCACTTTTAGTAATATATGATATGATATAATGATGATTATAACTTTCTGTCAATGATTCCCAAGGATATCGTTGTAAATTTCTGCTCAAAGTGACAGTCTTTCCATTATATAGAGAAAATAAACATTACACATCCATAAAGATACACAATTTCTATCCCGAAAGATCAGTTATTCTATCTCTACAAATCTGCTATTTAATTCCTCTAAATATGCCTTGCTATCCCTCCAAATCAGCTATTCAATCACAATTTTTATTCTTTTGATTCTACAACAAATGAATAATCATGGATGAAAATAAATTCAAAACACAAGATATGGAGTAGAAAAGAAAATGAATTAGCAAACAAGCACCTGCCAACTTCACCTGTGATAATGTACTATTTCATTTCAAGTTGAATTTTCACCAAAGAGGAGAAAATGAAATGAAAACAAGAAGAGTCAACAATTGAATCATTCCCGAAATCGATTCAATTAAATCCAAAAATATAATTCTTCTATCCCTTCAATTATTATTTGCACCGCCTTTTCCACCACACAACTTGTTAGTGATATCATTTGCTTTGGGTCTAGGACCGCAAGGCATTAAAACATATCACTACATTAGTCTCATGAGGTCTCCTAACTTTTATACTAAATAACTCTTATGTATTTTTGTCGATATGGACTTCTTATCCTACCTCTCTTATGGACTTAACCTCCTCGTTGAGTTTTGCCCCACCATTGTGATTTTCCCCACCACTTGAGATTTCTGAAGACCTAGCAAAGATGTTTTCCTCAACTTATTGGAATTTGTCCAAATTCAGATTAACTTTACCTTGTATCGACACAGTTAACACAAAAGTTACTCTAATACCATCTGTAATTGCCTAATCCACTAGTGATATTGTTCTATCTGGACATAGACCTAGACAACTTTTAAAGGCATCATTAAAGTAAAAGGTCTACGTACTTTTATATACTTAACATCTATCATGCGTTTTGCTTACATGTTACTTCTTATCCTAAGTTTGGGTAACACATACAACCTCTCTCCTGATTTTCTAAAGAAAAAAAATCATTTTTACTTTAAAAACCAAGCATGAGATAATTTTTTTAGTACTTTGATCTAATAAGTGATTATTAAAAAATAATTTGAACAAGCGATTCAAAATAAACGAAATATGCGCCTGATAGTTGGTCATAGAAACCTGAAATTTATATAAAATCGAACAACTTGTCTACATAATAGAAGATTTGCACATTTTGGTCTAGATTTACATTGAACAATAGGCTCCACCGCTAAAGCCCATCCAAATCAGACTCAATAAATAATTCAAACATAAAGACCCTGCATATTGGTTTTGCACCAGCTTAAAAACTACAATTGAAATCAGGTAAAAGACCATGCATAATGTTTTTTAATCAACAATAGTGTCACGCCCCGAGCCTACACCCTGGACGTGGCCGACACCCAATGAACATTGCTAGACTTGGGCGGACCCTTGTCATGACTTACTTAACTCAGCGGAAGACTTAACTCAATACAAGAAACATTCTCATAAAAATAACTTGAAATAAGTATCTTGGCCAAAATGGCACTTAAATCTCATAGTAAAACATCTGCAATACAAAGAAGAGACTCAAACTAAACTATCTAAAGCCTCTATAATACTAAGATGAATGTTGGGACAGACCCCACAACATTCTATAAAAAGAAAAGACTGAAAACAGTAAATGTGTGTCATTCGGAATGCAAGGAGGCCCACCACTAACTCCGAGTGCTTAGCTGGATCAACGAGGCACTGGGTGATGCTGATCCTGGTAACCTACTTCCTACAATTTAACTTAATGAGTTTTTTTGCAATAACCCAGGGAAGAGTAAACCTTTTTAAGACTACTGCATTTAATTTCTCCAGATTCAAACCCTCCAAATTTATCATCCCCGTAATATTTGGTGTTTGCATCGGTCTTCTAGGAAAGATCAGATCTAGCCATCGTAGACACGATAAAAACTCCTATTCACAACAAACAGACATTAATTTGAGTTTATGGAACTAATATCTTATTCAATTTAAATACCAACATCAAATTCTAGGAAAAGCAGAAAGTAAAATGTATCTCAATAAAACAATACCTTTCTTTTTGTGCATAAATCATACAGTAAACTCCACCAGAGATAGAGATGAACAAGCCTTTAAGGTTTAAAATTTTCTGGCAATGACTCCCAGGGATATTGCTGTCAATTTTCTGTTGAATGCTCCTCAAAGTGATAGAGTCTTTTCATTATATAGAGAAAATAAAGATTACATCCTAAAGATACACCATTCCTATCCCTAAAGATCAACTATTCGATCTCTACAATGCATCCTGGCATGACCTGTTAGACACCAAAAATAGCACGAAACATTGTCCAGATCTTTCTAGTGAAGGTGCAGTGAAGCAGTAGATGATTTACACATTCACGAGCACTTTCACACAAAAAGCATCTGCTGGCTGCTGCAGAGAACAAGCTTCGGGGGTAGCGATCCAAGTGAAACAGGTGTCTTCCAAATTGTTCTCCATGACCAGTCCTTTTGAATGCTTCCCATATTCCCCAAAAATTTCTATAACATACTTTGACAATAAACTTTCCATCTTTCTGAAACTTCCACCACAGTGAGTAAGCAAAAGCAACCTGATCATTGAGAGAGATAGCCTCCAATTTCAGCAGCAATTCATTTACATTTCAAATTCCCAGATAAATAGGTCGTTCACAGGACCAGTGAACTTTACTTTGACAATATTACTATTGTATGAAGATGTCAATTCCCAATAAGCATCCAGCACTCTTGGATCATATATAAATTTCCAAAAGTATGTTCTTAAATAATTTGAAAATGATGTTGACCATTCATCAATGGTTATATCCTATCAGATTTTAACAAGTTTTATTTCAATTTCAGGAAAACCAAAATAATTCATACTATATGTTTCAGGACAGAAGGATGTAGTTGATCATGTCAGCTCTGGTGTTCCATTTATGGATGAAGACATGATGTAGCAATTTTTAAGTTAAAGACAGTCGTCATCTATTAAAAAAAATACATAGAAACTGATAATACTTGAAGACAACGATAAAAAGACTACCTGAAGATAACTAAATAGCATTTAAAGTGATATTAACAGACTTATAATGTGTACACACAAGGAAACTCACTTCTACTTTTTAGGAAAATCAATATGGTCACCCTTTCTTCCCATATTAAGAAACATCTGATTTCTAAAAAAACAAAGTCTGAAAAAAAAAAACTCAAGATATTTAATTACCTCCTCAATTTTAAAAATCTCAAGCAGCATCTTAAGTGCAATCAATCAGCTTCTGCAATTGCATAGTAAGCCATTTCTTTTGCATGGATAAAAGGGTAATTGTATCACAGTGATAGCACAGCCGAATAAACCAAGCGAAAGAAATATTCACTTCTTATTTTTCAAGTGAAGCTCGGGTATCATGTCAAGGACTAAAGGTTTATCCCCTATAATGTTTACCAATAACTTAGTTGTAGATGCATCAAATGAGAAGCCTCTTCCGGTCATTTCCTTCATGAAAATTGTCATTTCACTAATTCTGCTGCACCTGAGGAATCCTTGCACCATAACATTGTAGGTGACATTGTTTGGATAACAATTGTTGCCCACCATTTTCATAAGCATATCTTTAGCTTCATCTAATAATCCTTGTAAACAAAATCCATTAATCATTGTAGTGTATGTTTTCACATTCGGAAGCAATCCCATTGAAAAAAGCTTCTCAAAAAGAGCATGAGCTTCGTCAAGTTTACCATTTTTGCACAATCCATTAATGACAACATTGTAAAATTCAATATCAGTATTTTCTCCCTTTTTTTCCAACTTATTAAAGAGTGAAATCGCTTCTTCAACAAGTCCATACTTAAAATAACCATTGAGCAAAATGTTATGAGTGTACAAATCAGGAATATACCCTGCAGATAGCATCTCAGCATAGATATTTTTAGCAGATCCAATTCTTCCGACATCAACCAGACCTTGCAAGATAGTGCTATAGGTGGAAGTACTAGGCTTTGGTCCCTTTTGAGAAATTTCACAAAATAATTGCATGGCCTCAGGCAATTTCTTTTTCTTACAGTACCCATTTATTAGTATGTTGTAGCTAATAATGCTAGGCTCAATGCACTTATTTATCATGAAATCAAAAAGTCTCCTCGCTTCATCAAGTTGACCAGTCAAACAATATCCATCCATTATTGAATTGTAGGTGACTATGTTAGGCTCTACACCTTTTTCGATCATGTATCCCATTACTTCCTTGGCCTCTTCGACTTTTCCTTCTTTGCAGAGTCCATCTGTTAGTATGGTGAAGGTTTGTACATTTGGATAAATATTAAGGTTTACCATCTCAGAGAAGAAAGTCTTACACTTTTCCCATTCACCAAGCTTACACATACCATCAATTATTGAGTTATATGTAACTATGTCTGGAGGAATATCTTTCTGCTTCATCTCATTCATAAGATTGATAGCAACATCTAAGTTCCCATCTTTGCAAAGGGCATCTATAATGATGTTGTAGTTAATTATGTTGGGTTTAGTGTTGTTCCCTTGTTCCATTAACCGGAGCAAACTCAAAGTCTTCTCTGTATGACCCCTTTTACTAAGCCCATTCATGACGGTTGCATACATGACGGTGTTGGGCTCACAAATCTTCTCCCTCACCACCTTTTTGAACAATTCAACAGCATCTTTCACCTTATTTTCAGCAAAGATTCCCCTTAATAGGGTGTTAAAGGTGACAACAGTAAACGGAATACCATTCTTGAGGTAAATGGGTAACACCGAAAATGCACAATCAACACGATGCATCAGGCAATAACTATTAATGACAATATTTAAGATGATTACATTGATTGGGATACCCAATTTCTGCATTTCTCGAAAAAGAGAAACAACAGCAGAATAATGCTTCATATTTATCATAGTCTTAAATAATTTAGAAAATTCAACAACTGATGGAAGAGGCTTCATTGTAACCATTTGCTTAAAGAGAATCACAGCATCATCTAAACAGTTGATGTTAAACCCACAATCAAATTTAGAAATGGATTTATTACTAAAAATTCTCACTGAAATTGCCGTAAAACAAGAATGAGAATTAGGAGACAAAGAGAGAAAAGGAATACCATTGCGCACACAATATCTCCTCATCTCCAATGCCAAAGGATTATTTCTCACTCAATTGCTCAATAATTTTCAGCTCATGTTACCTAATTTCGCAGCATACTTGTGCGGCTCTTTGCAATGACCCGCCATATAACCAGTGTCATGTAAGTTAAACGAAAGATGTCAAATAAGTCTTTGTTCTGTTTTTTTTTGTGACAAATTGACTGAGAGCCTGTTTGGCTCAGCTTAAAAGCTGGTCAAACTGACTTAAAAGCTGATTTTTAACTTATTTAGCTGTTTGACAATACTTAAAATAACTTATCTTAAGTTAAAAAAAACTTATTTTAAGCCAAAAGTTAAAAGCTGGGGTAGAGGTGCTTTTTTTTTTTTTTAACTTATAAGCTGTTTTAAGTTCACCACATTTTTATCTTTTTGCCTTAATATTTTTATACAATCTCCAAATTATCCACATAACCCTAACATCTCTTTCTTCCATTTTTCCCTTTTCACGTTTCGCATAGCAACTTCAGCACTTTTATCCAAACACATAATTGCTTATTTTAAAAATAAGTTTCAGCACTTTCAAAAGTACTTTTTTAAAGCTGCTTTTATTAAGCCCATCCAAACGGGCCTTAAGTACTTGTTAGATTTTCTTTAAAATGTAATTAAATGTAAAAAAAAATATTTCATTTTTTAACTTTTATAATTCAAATCAAATTATTTTTTTAAAAAATAAAAAATTATTTCCATCTTCTTCTTTCAACGTTTTCTCTTTTGTTCTTCTTCATTTTTCTTAGAAATTCAAAAATTCGATTATCTCCATTATTTTTATCCTCATCTCCAATCATGATTCTCTCCTCTTTTTGAACTGAAATCGTGTTCGACTTAAAATGGGTAAGTTATTTTTTTGAAAGATTTTATAATTTTTTGAAATTTTTTTCTTGGATTAATGAACAATATAACGTTCTATAGATGTTAAAATTGAATAATGATGTAATGGTGCCTATTATTTATTGTTTTTGAAAGACAATCAACTAACCCAAAAAATCCCTCATTTTGAAGAAATTTATATGCATTGTTAACTTTCAGTGAAAAGTCATTTTTTGTTGCTTTTGTTGTTGCTTTTGTGGTCATCTTGTTAATATGATTTTAAAAATCTCTCTAGACAACGAAGTGTAGAGTGAACAAATGTTTACGGTGTCTTATCGGAAAGGTTACAATTATTTGTAAAAGTTGCAACCCTTCATTAAGGTCACAATCTTTCATAAAAGTATCAACTCTTCATTAAAGTCGCAAATTTTCATAAAAGTTAAACTTTTACAATTTCACAACTTTTCATGAAAGAGGAAGATTAGTTTTGTAAATAAATAAATTAAAAGAGAATTCTGATTTGTGGTGACGTCACGTAGACGGACGTAAGATTATATATATATATGTTGTTACATAAACATAAAAACTCATAAATGGTAAAACTATTAAAATTATCAACCCTAATTAAGGATTAATATGGTACTAAGACAACTTAAAATCAAATTTTGAAAATATTGTATTGAAGGACTGCTGCAATCTCTCAAAATATATATGTATGGTGTTTTGAACTTCAAAGAGAAGGTTGAAAGATATACTATAAAATTGCTACTTTTGAAATAAATCTTTCTTCAAATGAAAAACTAATATTTTTCCTTGTTTAGAGTCTTTTTGATCTAATTAGAAATTTTTATATTTGTGTAAAATAGTAACTCATATATTCACTTAATTGATATGTAAGTTACAAGACATCCCAAAAGTTTTTATATTCATAACAAGAGTAGCACATGTAAAACTATAGATTTAAAAAATAAAGTACAATCTTCACATGATTAATGAACAAAAAAAGTGGAATTAAAGAGGAGCTAAGAAAAAAAGAGTACAATTTTATACAATCTTTCACCAAATTTATCTCCCTTCAGACTTGACCAATTGCGAGAAAACTTTACTCATGGAAACTCCAGATAGATCATCTAAATTCGAAGCTTCGAATTGCATTGCTGAAGTAGTGGCATTGACGTGACTGAAATCGTTTACCTGAGGAGAGAGTTCTCCGATGAGATTGCTACTGTTCTCGTCAGGATCGACTTGAATAACTGCCTCTTGTAGTTGAAGTGCATACTCGAGATTCCACAGCACGTCGCCCATTGAAGGCCTGTCCACGCCAAAATCAGCCAAGCATTTCTCGGCTGTTTCACCGAACTTCCTAAGGGAATCCGGTCTTATTTTTCCAGCGAGATTGGGATCTATGATTTGCTCTAGTTGTCCCTTCTTCTGCCACTTCATCGCCCATTCAGCTAAATTAACCATCTCCCTTGGAAGAGACGGATCGATTACAGGCCTAGCACAAAGAACTTCAAACAGAACAACACCAAAAGAGTAAACATCACTTTTCTCGGTCAATTGCTGCCTCCTGAAATATTCGGGATCTAGGTACCCGAAGCTCCCTTTCACTGCCGTGCTAACATGTGTTTGATCGAGCTCGGGTCCTGCCTTAGAAAGTCCGAAATCAGCTACTTTTGCCATCATATTCTCATCAAGCAATATGTTTGCTGATTTGACATCACGATGTATAACTGCTTTGGCGTAGCTAGTATGAAGGTAGTGTAGACCTCTGGCTGCCCCAATACATATCTCCAGCCTCTGTTTCCAGCTCATACTAGGCATATCCGAACCATACAGATGGCTCTTGAGGGTCCCATTTTCCATGTACTCGTACACGAGAATCATCTCATTCTTTTCATCACAGTATCCAATCAATGAAACAAGATGACGATGACGGAACTGAGAGAGCATCTCTATTTCAGTTTGGAACTCTCTAAGACCTTGTTGGGAGCTAGGATTACCCCTCTTAATAGCTACGTTTGTGCCATCGTTTAAAACTCCCTTGAATACCTTACCAAAGCCACCTATCCCAATGACCAAACTCTCATCAAACTTTTTGGTTGCTGCTAGCATGGCTGCAAAAGGAATGCGATAACTCAAGTTAGAAGCAGCACTTAAGGTCGTCCCGTTTGAGTATTTGCTTCCCATAGTATGAGACAAGCCACCACCACCAATAGACAAAGGAATCCATGTTTTCGACAGGCCAAGTTGTTCCTGCTTTCTTCTTCTGCGCATACAAAACAGAAAACCAATCACGAGCAACACAAGTGTCACGCCTACAACCGCGCCCACGATGACTCCGATATTCTTTTTCGAACCCGAGCTCGATGGAGGAGGAATAGAGGAAACATCAGCAAGGCTGCCTCGAGAGTTATTCAACTTCAATAGTTCTACTCCATTTAGAAAGGCATCTGGAAACCCACTCTTTGGAGATGGGCCAATACTAATGCTAATGTTGTTGGTATTAGCTTGTGGTGTCACAAAATCCACGTAATACGCGGTAGCCAATCTGCTCTGAACTTTAGAACTCAGATCAAAATCAGAAGCTATATTCGACGAATCAACATACATATTAAACAACAGCTGATTAGCAGCTGTACTCACAATATCACACAAATGTAATCGAATGAAATACTGGAAACCAACATCCACATTGAACACCCACGTCACATTAAAATTAGCACTAGCATCATTACCAGCACCATCCACATTCATCTTAGTACAAGTACCATAAACACTCGGTGGTGCTATATCCGACGTTGCTCCACCCGCTAAATACTTTACAGATCCAATCTTCGACAAGGACTTTGCAAAATCCGGCTGTGTCAAGTAATCCTTATCAGGAACCCAACTCCTCCATAGTGTATCGTTTTCAGACGATACAGCTGGTCCACCCATATTCACTCTAGCAACTGTTTCAAGTGCTTGTGCATACATACCACTAAACACCCCAGATGGACCAAACGTCGAGGCATCATCAGTTATAAGACTATCAGGTACAGAGACAACTTCCAAAGCATTTACATAAGCAAATGAATCACTCAAAGGAGAAAAAGTGATGACAAGATCACCCGTCGTTACGTTAACAGAAAACTCCTTAACAGATACATCTTTTTTAGGACTAAAATTTCCAAGGAGCACATTTTGTTGAGTTGAAACAGAGAAAGTTGCTAAACTCATATCATAAGATTGGTACACAAAGGGGGAAAAATGAAGACGGATCCAATGCCTACCAAGTTTAGTAATAGGGAATTTATAACTAGAAGTTTGAGTAAAAACTCTAGCAGTCTGATAAATGGGTGAATCACTAGACTTTGTATTATCAGCTAATATATCTTGAGAAACTGACAGAAACTTAGAACCAGAACCAGATTTATCAGACACAAAAACCCTATTACCAAAATTAGTATCTTTTGAAGATCCACAGTCTATTAAGTACTCATCTACTGGATCAAATCCATAACAAACACAGAAAAAACCCAACAACAGTATAAAAAATAAACTATTTGATGACAACATTTCAAAACCCCAACAATTCTATTTTCAAGAATTGGAAAAAGATTTCAACTTTAACTACAGTACAAGAACAAAAAGATTGAACCTTTTTGATTAAATGTGCTCCAAGAATGAGATTGCCCAGATTTGGAATGGGTGAATAGAAGCCAAACCACAAATTTTTTTATTTTTATTTTTTGTTGAAGGGGTAGTGAAGAGTATCTTTTTAGAAAGAAAAAAAACAAAGAAAGAGAGAGAAGCAAAGGATGTTTCTTTGCATAATAACAGCACAAATCTAGCAAGGTACAGGCCAACTCAGATGCATAACAGCTAGTGGAATAATAAGAACAACTATTTTTCAGTTTTTTTTTTTTTTCTGAAGACTTGATTTGACCCAAAAATTTTAAAAAGATATTTTTCATTTTAAAATTTATAAATTATAGATATTTGTGATGTGTATAAATCATCATAAAATAAATGTTCTAAAATTACTCTCATTGGTAAAACATAGATGTATTTTTATACTTTGTTATTTTTTAAAATCAATGCTTCTATTTTGGTCATTAGCTTTGAAATTATGTATTTAATCAACCTAAAAAAATTAAATAATTAATTTATATTCATTGATCAACTTAATTAATCAAAATAAATTAATTCATGTTCGTTTATAAAAAAAAAAAACTTGACTTCAACAAAATACAACATAAAATACAGTGGTAAGGTTATTTGTTTTTTAAAGGGCATGAAACATAAAATGGTGAGTTGGTGACAACTAAATAGAAAAGGATGGAGTATATTCAAAACAAACAAGATGCAAAATAAAGCCAACAAGTGCATGGTTGAGTGGTTGAGAGGCGGCGGGTCTTTCGTGGAATCGATTTCAATTTATGTCTGCTACTTAGTCGTGATCTTGTTACATGAGGTTTACCTAACATGATTTATATCTCTAGTATGGCTCGCAAGTTGTCGCACAGTACGTAGATTAACAAAATATTCACTCAAAGGACAAAATTTATGAATTACCCTCGACATTTCAAAAAAAATAAAAATACAATAAAATATAATTTTTTCATGTAAAAAAATTGAAGACCGGAAAAATATTTAAAGAGAATTATTTATTAACCTTTTTTTTCACTTTAGGACTAGAAATCAGCGGCGAAGCAACCGGATCAATTGAGGTTAATCACTAAAAGAATAATTACATTCAATATATAAACATAAATATAAAAAAATGTATTTAATTATTCTCTTTGTTTAATAAAAGTTGTACCTCTTAATAAAAATAGTTGTTTAATAATATTTATTTAATTTAAAAATTAAAAGATAATTTACTTTTTGTGTCTATTTTATCCTTGCTAGTAAATTCAATTTATCATTTAACACATTTCTTTAAGCATTAAATTTAATAAATGTCAAATGATAAAATAATAATATTACTTCTATTATTTATTATCTTTTAATGAGTGTGTCAAGTCAATAGTGAACAATTATTATTTAACAGAGAAAGTATTCATATTTAAACGAGTTTTAATGAAATTTTTTGTCTCTACCATTAGTTTGAAATCCTGATCTGATTCTACTAACTCTCTTTTTAGAGTTAAAGGGTGTAAAACATATATTCTCCGTGTCCAATAATATTTGTTTACTATTAATTTTGCATACTTTTTAAGTAATTAATAATAAGACAATTTTACTATATCAATATCTATTTGAATATAATAAATATAACGTTTTAAAAAATATAATAGAAAAATGACTATAAATAATAATAATGGTAAACTATGAACTAAGTGTAAAATTATCTATTGATTTTATAAAATGAAAAAATTTTCTCAAAATAGACGAGTACAAAAAAAAAGAAAATTAAACAAGTAATTAGGAACAACGGGAGTATAACAATTTCACAAAATTTTATACCTCAATTTTTCATCGTTTCATTTATTTATTTAAACTATCACTTCTTTTGTATTAAAATGCATGTCGATATTGAGTTAACCTACCCCTATTATTGAGGGACAATAATATTTTGGCACCTCAGTATCAAACTTTGTTTTAATACACATGAGAGGATAAATTTGGATAAATAAATAGAATAACTATAAAATGACAATCTCTTTCATTTTGTAACTATAAAAACTGTCATTTTCACTCCAACAAATCCTACTTAAGTTGAAGAAAATCTTAGATTTTCTTTTCATCTAGAAACTTGACAATTTAGCTTCACCCAACACCAAAATTTTCCATTTTAAGATTTGTCCAATTGCATTAAACATCTAATTTGCTTCACTACTAAAAAAAATAAAATATTAAGCAAGGGACATTAGCAATCTTTTTTGCCTCCCTTGCTATTAAGAAGAAAGAGTCCTTGTCATTTTTTGCTTTGTTAAAAAATTAATGAGAAAAAAGTTTAAAAAATAATTTAATTTTAGCCGAAATTACTTTCACAATATCAAATTTTATGAAGAACTTTTTACCCCTATATTATTTAGTAGTGTATTTTAAAGTTATATATATGCCCACGTGGATCTGTTGCTATTTATATATAATGTCCATGTGGATACATATATACCTTTAAAATACATTATTAAATAGTGTCGGGTAAAAAGTCTTCCATAAAATTTGATATCATTACAACAATTTCGATCAAAGTTCAAATATATTTTAGTCTTTTTTCTCAAAACTAATTGTACATGAATAGATTTTTCCTTAAATCTTCAAGGAATGCATAATAGTATTTTTTTTTAAAAAAAAAAGTAAAATACAAAAGTTTCTCAATATTTCAATGTAAACCAATTTGTCATTCTTTGTTTTTCCATTGAACTAGTTTAGTGAGAAAAAAAAAACCTTTATAATACAAATATCTTCCTATGTTTAAATATTGTTGACCTACTATTTTTTGCTCAATTTCAGTGTCACAGGTTGGCCAAGTCTTTTCTCATCCCATGATGTACTGGCCACTTGAGTGACTACATCATGTGGGAGAATCAATTTGGCAATTCAAATAAGAAGTTAGACCAACCACTTTTTTTAATAAATTAATTAATAACATGTCATTTTGTGGTTGTTCACATTGATTCAAGACTTTCTAGTCATTAAGGAAACTCACTCTAGAGGCATTATTTATAATTAGAAAATTAATACATGTATATGTAAATATTTAGTACAAACTTAATAACCAAAAATAATTATGAATTTTTAATAAGTTTAAAATTGATAAATTAAAATTTTTTTGCTTCGTTTCTAGTCGAGTCGAAATTTACTTTTATCTTTACGTTCCATTTCACTATCACACAAGTTCCACTGAGGTCACTTTCTTTAGGTCTCGTTTCACTATCACATCTAATACCCCTCTCACATTATGTGGATGTGATTTATAACCTTTTTTTTTCTAACAATATAATGAAGTGAAAATAATTATTTGAATAGAATAAGCATTTATTGATCCTTCTCCCTTCTATTTTTCACTCAACTTATGTATTTAGATTATTTGTTATTATGTGTTGTTCACTTTATGTGATAGGCCAATAATTTTACCTTTTATTAGTGACGAGTTAAGTGATAATAAAAAAAAGGGTCAAAATGTTATCATCAGAATCAAGCTAAGCTAAAAAAACTCTATTAATTTTCTTATATTTACTATTCGACTATTCTTGTTTTATCCATTATTTGCATTATTTTACTTACTCATATCATAATCTCAAATTTAATATATGTGTCTTTTAAAGTTTGAAAACAAATTCAACTACAACTATTTTAGGGTAAATAATATGTGTCGAAAAATCAGTTATACCTAACGAAAATTCAACTAAAAATAAATTTAATTTTAGATATGTATCTCAAATAGACTTTATCAAAATTAATTTTGAATATTGTATCTAAAATTGTCAAAGAATGAATACAAATGAATTTATTTTTTTATTTTGAAAAGCAAACACAAATTAAATGACATCTCCAAATTTCGGGAAAATGCATAAGTATCCTTAATCAATGCTCGAAATTTCAGAGACACACTAATACTATACAAGGTTCTGTTACTTCCAAACTTATTTTATAAATAATTTTTTATCCCTTTTCGACCTATGTGGCACTATATTCTGCGCCGAACGCGGGTACAATTTTCTCAATGATATAGCCACGTAAGGTGAAAAGGGATAAAAAAAGTTATTTATAAAATAAGTTTGGAAAGAAGAATAATAAAACCTTAACATAATATAAATATATCTCTGAAATTTCAAACGTAGATTGGATGGTCGATAGTGGTGCATTTCCCCCCAAAATTAGGTATCAATACACTTCCCCAAGCGTGTGGGAGATAGGGAACATATTTTTCCTTCTTTGCCTCTTGGGTGGGATGGAAAGGGAACAAAAATTACTACTCATCTGTCTTTTTTGTCCATAGTTTAAGATTTTGACACTTAAATTAAGAAGTTATTTAATGGCGTTAATGTTACTAGTATGACATGGGATTGGTTTTTAATAAAATATTGTTTCCCTTTTAACATTTTTTTTCATTTCTAATTCTTTGTTGATTTTAAATCACTATTTTTTAATCATGAATTTATTTAGTTTACTCAATCGTTCTTATATTATATATTTTTCGTCATTTGATAATTGACTTGTAGATTATTTTTAAAAAAAAAAAATATTAAGAATATGTAAAGGAAAAATCTGGGAGAAAATTATAAAATGAAAACTGAAATTTTAACCTACAAGATGATTATTTAGGTAGTCAATTAATTAAGTTAATGAAAATTCCTCATTTGATTCTTATATATATATTGAATTGATTAGTTTTTTCATATCTAACCAACCGAATTAAAAAAAAATTAAGTTTTTTTATTTTCTCAATCTTTAAAAAGTTTGATTGCGTTTTACACTAAAATTAATTTAATTTTTACAAAATATGATGTAAATTCAAATAATAATAGTCAAGAGCATATATATATATATATATACACACACACATACACACGCACCTCTACATTAAAATTTTCTAACATTAAAAATAAAATAAAAATTGAATCAGTTTTTTCACTTTCATAAAACAAATGAATATATGTGAGTCATTTTTGTAAGAATAAAAATAAATATTAACTAATATATATATATATATATATATAACAATTTTAAATGGCAAACGTTAAGAAATATATCAAACTTTTTCTTTAATAACATAACTATGATAATAATATATATCACTAAATTATAAATATTATAATAACTAAAAAGTCGAAGATGGAGCAAATAGGCCACATGGGAGAATATCACTCCAAAATACCAACACTAAACAAATGGCATAAAATATTGAATAATTTTGATAATGAAGCTGTTAATTTACTTCTAAAGACAACTGTATAAATGAACTTGCTGTCTATTAGCTCATTTTCAAATTCAAACTAGATATAAGAGTCTGTGTCATTACACAGATCTAAAATATGTTATTCTTTAAAATTCTATTTTATGTGTACTAATAGAAATTTAAGAGTCAATTAATTTTTTTATATATTTTAAATTATTAATTATTGTGATTTAAAATATTTTTACGGCATTTAAAATAATATATGTTATTTCATCTGACTCAATTTATGTGACACTTACAAAATTTTAAGAGTCTATTATATTTTATTTAAAAATATTTAAGTAATTATTTTAATTTATAATACTTTTATGTAGTTTTAAATATTTGACGAACTAAACATAAAAATACGAAAAGCAATTTAAGATGAAAAAAGTACTGAATTACCATCAATTAGAAATAGACACGTCGAAAAAGATTTGCATATTTGTAGCCTCTTCTATGTAAATAATAAGAGCACACTATATAAATCCCATTAGTTTAGGTCATAACTATTAGGATTCACGATAGTTTCGATTATTACTTCTTGTGCCAAATTTCATTCTGATTATTACTTCTTGTGCCACATTTCATTCTTTGGATACATGTATCGAAATTCGACAATTACATGTATCCAATGAATTTAAAAACCAAAATAAATGTTTTATTCATTTGGATTAAATAGTTGTAATTGATCACCTAAATGAGTAGTTGACTACTCTAACAGATTTTGAATATCCTAAGCATATCAACATTCCAAATATATCGATAAATCATTTTATTTCTTTGTTTGCAATATATCTGAGAACTTTTTCATTTATTTACCAAGTATAGGTACATCCTTAATTACATGTATCTATATGTACATCTTATAATGTATATAAGTGATGCATAATAGTGATGCATGTATCTGAGATTCTTTTTAGAGTGATTTTCATAAGTACGTTCGTATCTATTATACATGATTATGTATATGAGTTATATCCTTTATATAATAAAAGCGTATATAACAACAATATCTAATGAAAGAATAGTTCAAATACACATGCATCTACTGTATTTTTGTATCTAATGTATAGTAAATATAGATTTACCAAATAATATTCATACAATTTATAAGCCAACATTCATTTACGAAGAATCCACGTTCTTCATACGTGTAGATGACCAGATTTGTATATTCTTGATGGATACTTCAGAAATAGGTCAAAAGTTATTGCATATATAATGAAAAAAATACATTAACTTGTTTGAATATAGGAAAAATTACATAAATTGATACATTTTAATAAATAATTACAGATTTTAGCTATACTTTTTATTTATTACCATTTATAGCAATATTATGTTAAATCTGCAATATGTATTAAAATTGAATTATGTATGCAATTTATATGAATTATAATTGTTTTTTGAAATATATTACGTTTGTTTGGTAAAAATTAGACATATTGTATTATAAGTGTATTAAAATATGTGATAAATGTATTAACTATCATTAAAACTTGTATTATATGTAAATGATAAATTGTTCTTTGTAATATGTATTAAACTTATATTACAAATGAATTAAAAGTGATTAAATGAAAAAAAATATTATTGCTATTAATGATAAATATTTTTTATTAGTAGTATATTTATGTAAATTTCCCTTGAATATATCTAACAAAATAAGATTCAAAACTTTTGAAACTAAGATACATATTATCAATTTCAGATACATATAGAAGAGATCATGTTTAATCCTTTTCTCCATTGTATCTCTGTCATTATCTACAACAACAACGATTAGTTAATAGAAATGCAACACACCATCATAAATTCATCTAAAACAGGATCAAAAAGTTAGTGGCATCTCGCATGAAAAATTTATATCCTGCATAACATCCTACGTATATTATGCCACGTAGAACGTAGGGTCTAAAATGTCAATTCTATATCTATTAATTCAATGAACCAAATGTCCGGCAAAAAATAATTTATGTTTTATAATATCTGCATTATTAATCAGTGAAGTATCCCTCTATAATTAACTTGATTTTAAATCAAACATTCCCATAAAATTTATATCTTGAATTTGCCATGAATAGACAAAAAGATAAAACAACAACAACACAACAATAATAGTATATCTAGTGTAGTCCTACAAAGTGGTGTCTAGGAGGATAATATGTACACAAATTTTATCTCACCTTAGACGCAGAGAAACTATTTTCGATAGACACTCAGGTCAACGGAAAAGATGAAACAAAAAAAGACAAAGCTTTCGGTAAGATTTGAATTCTATATATATCCAAGTGATGCAGGTTATATATCCTACACCAAAATAATCTTTAGCGACAACTAATTAACAACAATAACTTAATTGCCACGAAAGATGTATTTTTAGCAGCAATTAGCACTATTTGTAAATGTCCCTAAAGCCTATAGCGAGAGAACGAAGGAACTTTGTGACAACCAATATCTGAAATTAATTTCATGACACAATGATACTAATCAGTTTTTCTATACCCAATTATAACAGTAGTGTCCAGCCAGTTTACGCGCACAGATCGACACCTATTGCCTCACACTAATACATATATCGAATAACTCTTCCCTAAGCAGATGCAAAGAAATCACAAGTCATTGACTAAGAGTAGAAAGGAGTAACCAAAACTTTGATAAGTGTTACACATGAAAAAAACAAAAAATTACAATTTGGGGGCAAACTTTCTATATAGCATATATTTTCTTGTATTCATTGTTTAGAGCATCTGAATCTGAGAGGACTGATGCTGACCACGACCGCGACCTATTGGTCATAGAGTCCTTTCGGAGGCTTCTCTTGTTTGATGACCTTACCCGGTTCATAACGATCCAGTAACACAACGTTCCAAACGTCGTAGACATTATGACTGCCCCTAAAACGGAAATCAATACAGGCATCCACAAATTGTGATCGCCAACAATAATATACGATAGGGACAAGTAAGCAATTGAAATGAACAAGCATGCAACCCACATTAGCTTGTTTATTATCGACATCATTTTCTTCTTGGCTCTGCTTTCTATTACCACGATCGTTGTTTGGACAACCACAACAGCAAGAGAGATAAATAAGGATAGTGAGTTGAAGATAAAGAAAACTACAAATGCTGGGTTCGGACCAATATTTGCTTCTCCAAGGGTATGATCAGGTGGGATATCGTCTGGATCATCAACCCATTGGCCATTGATTTGAAAGATTCCTCCAAAGGCAACTGTGGCAATGAGCACAGCGACAACCGTGGTAGAATTAATTGCGTTGTTAAGACCTTGCGCGTGCATTTTGTACACACGCTTGGCAATTTCTTGTATACGTCTTCTTGTTAGGGCCGTAGTCTCCAGTTGATAGTGCACCCCGTGTTTTATGTCGCTTACAGTTTTCTTCAACTCTCTTGCTGGATTTGTTGTCTGTGGTTTGATGGATCTAGCACTTTGAACCCCGTGTTCCTGCAAGACAGTTACTAATTCAGACTGTCCCAGTTTCTCTGCTGTGTCAAGGGCTGACTCGTTAGACCTATTGACGACTCTAGTATCAGTTTCATTTTGCACAAGCAGCAACTTCACAATCTGCATTTTTCAAAACAAAGTATGAATGAGTTGTGAACTTTTTCAACGATCCATTGAGAAAGGGCAGATGTATAGAACCTTTTCAAGAAAAGTGCTTCTTATACAACATGGAAAAAAACGGGGATTCACATAGCTGACTCCAACTTGCTTTGGGGATTGGGACGTAATTGTTGTTTTATTAGGAATCTAACATACCTGATCTCTGCCTTTCCGAGCAGCAATATGCAAGGCGGTATTTCCCTTATTGTCAACCATATTTATCAATGAAGGATCAGCTCTAGTCAGCTCCTCGACAACTTCAAGATTTTGTCCTTTGACAGCCATATGAAGTGCAGTTTGCCCCTTTTTATCCATCCTAGTTGCAATTCCTGGCTCCTTATTCAAAAGTGCCTTGAGAACCTCTAAATGTCCGTTTCTCGCTGCAGAGTGCAAAGCTGTTTTACCGTTACTTTTAGCTATGGTGGCCAAACTACTCTCTGCCTCGAGTAGATAATTCACCACCTCTATATGCCCTTGGTTTGCAGCTGTATGCAAAGCTGTAGTATTTGAAACATCAACTGTCATTGAGAGCTCTGGATGTGCTTCCATTAGTACCTTTACCATATCTGCAACAATACGATATAATAAAATTCAGATTCATACTAAAATCGCCAAAATTATACATCCAAACATACAGAAACTAGATGGGAAGAGTTCATACTAATATCATCTCCGTGGACAACAAAAACAATAACAGCTATGCCTCCCGAAATAGTTGGAGCCAACAATAACTCATGTTACAGTCAGACCTCTCTATAACAGTCATTTTATATAACAACATTTCACTATAACAACCACGTTTTTTGCTTGAACCGATACTTCATGTTGTTATACTATATGTTCTCTATGACAACATTTCACTATAACAACCATGGCTTCTGCATGAACCGATATTTCATGTTTATATATTTTCTACAACAACATTTTACTATAGCAACCATTTTTTTTTACGTGAACAGATCTTTCATGTTATGTTATTTTATATGTTCTCTATAACGACATTTCAACAAAAGATATTAGGAAGAAACAACGTCATTACAGAGAGGTTTGATTGTATTACTAACATGAACTTACCTAAATCTCCTTGTTTTGCAGCAATGTGCAAGGCATCGTAACCATTCCTCGCCTTGATTCCAGCAGCTACGAGATCATAGTAATGGATCATATCCCTAACCAACTGATAATAACCATATTCTGCTGCAACATACAATGCAGTCTCTCCAGCTGAATTCTGCTTAATCAGCATCTCTGCCAAATCTTCCTCCCCTGTCTCATCAAGAATCTCTCTTATCGCCACGAGATTTCCAGATCTAGCTGCTGCATGCAAAGAACTATCATCCCTTTTCCCTGTTAATTGTTTTGTCATCTTTTTTCGTGGCGCCACTGGCTTCGCTGCCTGTGGATCCATCATATACAATAATTACGCCTTAATTGGGGTCAGCTATATGAATCCTCAAATGTTCGTGAACTATGTACACCAATCATCAATATCCATTCTGCTCCCTAACCTAATCTTTATGCAAAAAGATCAAAAGACGAATTCTGAATTTGAAATTTAGAGGTTCTTGTAAGATAAAAAAATAATATAAAATTCAATAACGTGATTCATAATCAAATATTTTATAGATATTTAATTAACTTTTAACATATATATAAAAAAAATCACGTGAACCTGAGATCTAATAAACTATTCCCTTGTTGTTCTTTTTTCTTAAATGAAAAGCCAAAGAGCTAAAGAAAAAAAATATTGAGATCCACAAAGCCAGAGAGCGAAAAAAAAAAGAACCATAAAAATGGCTCTTTTTTTAAAGTTGAGGATGAGGGTAATGTTTTGAAATATTAAGAACCAAAAAAATAAAATATATTTTGTGAGTAATATATATTTTTTGTTTACTTTTTATTTTCATTTGGGCAATAATTTGTGAGACAATAGAAGAACCGCTAATACATGTGGTGAGGGGTAAATGAACCAACTATATTACCACAACCACGAGCAGAGTTTTGAAAATTTACATTGTTGTCTGATTAATTTAAATTTGTTCATTAATATCAAAGCTTATTTATGGAGCGATATTCTCAACATGATTTTTTCCAATTGTCAAGAATATAAATTTGAGATCTTTAATTAAGAGTGGAGGAATTTCAATCATCTCACTACCACTCATGTTAGTCACACGCTGAGTGTTTCTAACTAAAATTGTTTTTTTTTCTAATAAAAATTGTTTTCACTAATTTCAATCATCTCACTACCTCATGGAACTTGACTTCAGAGTTGAAAAGATTTTGGTTCATAGGTTCTATAGCTGGACCTACGGTCACAACAAGCTCATCATTATAGATGCTAAATAAGTTCGAAATAATCTACATTTGCTATAATTTTTGTCAAAATTTTTATCCTTCGATGAGCATTTTATGTGCACTAGATAAACTCTTTAGTCTCTCAACTAAAAAAATAATAGAAAAAAATAAATTCTGAATTACCAAACCAATTGAATCATTCCGAAGACCTCCTGGTACTCTTGATTTGACTAAATAAGAACAATGACGAAGCCATTCTTATCCAAGGGGCTTCACTAGAAAATTATTATGCAGATAGGTAATTTGTTTCTTTAGATGTGTTGAATTTTATTTTTTTTTATTTTCTTTTATATATTGATGCCTTTTTATGAAATTTTAGACTTTTTTAAAAATTCTGAATATTGTATTAGAAGATATAAAAAGTAAGATGTATTTTTAGGTAGACTAAAATGAAAATCGGAGTAATAATATTAAGAGAGGGATCTGACTCCTCTCCGGTGATTCATCCCTTCATTTTCCCGAGTTGGCCTTTAAATATCTTACGGTGTTACACATGTTCCCCATCATAATATAAGGGATCAAATTTTTTTGGTTAACTATAACTTTATTATTGGAATGCATTTTCTCTGTTCAAATTTATATGATTTTGTTGTAATTTTGAGAACTTAAGCTTTAAATTTTCATTTTGAATTTGAATACAGAAGATTAGAAATTTTTTAGATAAAATTTATATATTTTAAAATTTGCGAAATAATTTGATAGGCCCTTTGTAACACCACGTATTTAAAAACAAACCTAAATTAGCTTTTTACAAATTTGTAGGTGTAACCTACGGTCACCATCTACGGACCATAGTCTGATCTACAGCGCGTGCTGTAGGTCCGTGGTTCACCACTGCAATTCCTCACCAAAAATCAGCTCAGAAAATCGGCTAAGTCTCGACCCACATAGGTCTGTAAGTCAGACCACAGTTCGTGGTCTATGTCCATGGATCAAGACCCCGTTACCCAGCCTCTGACAAGAACCATGATCCATCAGTACGGTCCTTGGATGGACCTACGGACCGTAGGTAAAGGTTAGCACTTAGTTAGGAGGGAATTGTTAACTGTGTCAACTTCAAATGGTCATAAATCTTAGCACAAAAGGAATTAGGTGTTGTATGACCTACTATATGATAGATAATTGAATCTTCCTTCCAACGCCGCCGAATTTGCTAAAATCCAACCTCCGAGTAAAAAGTTATACTCATTTTAGTGAAGGCATATTGATCAGACTCGAACTACGGACCCAACCTACGGATTGTAGATTGAACGACGGCCCATCAGTCCAATCCGTCGAGCACTCCGACTGGAGTTAATTCAGGGGTCTTTTGTTCTTTTCCTATTTCGTTTAACCCCTAAGATATGTCGTTTAAACCCTAAATCATGAGGTTTTAGTCTGTTTAAGCCTAGAAACATAACTAAAACTAACCTAAGTCAAACATTAAACAAAACTTAGAAAATTAGAAGCAAGAGAGGAGAAAAGGTTAAGAACCCTAGTTCAAGAAAGCATCAAGGTTCCATCAGTTTCAGCCCAGTAATCTAAAGATTTCTCCGTGGAATTCATCGCCGGATATGTGAGATTTCGCTAGTGGATTTCTTTCACCCATTACATCCCTAGTTTTCAGTCAGTTTCTTGATTCTCATATCATGACTAGACTTAAGGTTTCTTGAATGTTAGAATTATTGAGTTCTTAGCTATTAGAATGATCCAAATCAGATTAGTATGTTAATAATCAGTTTATTGCATGAATTTCAGAACCCTAGCTATGTATTTCTTTAGTTCTTGAATTACACATGCTAGGTCAGATATTATAGTTACTTCAGATATACATGCCTTCCTTTCCTTAGTTATTAATGCATCGTTATGAGATTAATTGTTGCATTCTCAGTTTACATGTTCAGTTTGAGCTATCTAGCATTTATAGAAACTCAGTTATAATCAGTTAACCACTAAATTTTATTGGGAGTATCATAATACCGAGTTGGATTAGGGTTCAGCGTACCCAAATAGTCCTACTACTAGCCAAGTAGGTTGTAAGTCCTTTTTGTGGGCATCACTTTAATAATCACACCATCATGCCTTTATACCTCTGGAAGGGTATATTGGGTCCTCTCGATGGGGCATATACATCGGACTCCATATTTAGCTCATGTGATTTTATTATCGGTTGTTAGTAGCTCCTAGAGTTCAGTCAAACTCTTTTGCATTGACCGTATTTACAGTACAGTTAGTATTCAGTCTCAGCATGTTATAAATTTGGACATTGCATCTAGTTATCTCAGCATTCAATATATCATTTTCAAAATATTATACTTACTTTTGTGCTAGTTCAGAAAATGTGTGGTCTTTCTTTGAAAAAGTTTTTTGAAAAAGAATATACCAACCACAATGTACGAAGATTGGAGACATCATCACAAGAAATTAAGTAATGTTTTAATCAGGGGAGTATAATACGCGTTGTACTCTTTTTCCCTTGACCGAGGTTTTTCCCACTGGGTTTTCCTGGCAAGGTTTTTAATGAGGCAACAAACAATGCGTATCAAAAGATATATGTACTCTTTTTCCTTCACTAGAATTTTTTCCATTAGGTTTTTTTCTAGTTAAGGTTTTAACGAGGCACATTATCTATGGACATCCAAGGGGGAGTGTTATAAATCCATTGAATTGTGTGGATTGTCCTTTAGATATACTCAAGACTTAATTGTATTCATGTATACAAATTTCCAAGGTGAGAAGAACCATTTGGATAACAATGTACCTACTAATTGGGCATTTATCATGGTGGTCTTTGGGGTGATATCTCAACTCTATAAATAGAGATATCATTCACCTTTTGTATAAATACGCTTGAATAAGAAGAAAATTCTTCTTCTTCTATCTACTTCTCTTATCTTCTTCTCTTTATGATTATATTCTTATGAGTTTGATTATATAACAGATATTATAGTTTTTAAATTTTTCTGGCCAAATTCTAGCCAATTTTTTTGGCCATTTAGCACTTCTCATTTTTAATATTGTGACTAATTATATTCTCCTTTCTCATTTTGTCTGATTTAGTTTGACTCAACACAGAGTCAAGAAAGAAACATGACATTTAAAATTTCTGATCTAAAATAAATGATAAAAATTTGTGTAATTGTAAATCATTTCATTAACGTTTAAATAAGGGGTGGGCCGGTTTTTCAATTCGGTTTAATCAAATTTTGGTTCAGTTCTTCGATTTCGGTTTTAGAAAAGTGTGCACCATAGTTTATACCAAATTAGATCGGTTCGGTTCAATTTTTCCTACTCCGATTAGGTTTAGTTCAGTGTTTTTAAATCGGTTTTTCCGTTTGAATAAAAATAAAGAGGGAATACGATAAAGTGTTAAGAGTTCTATCATGTACTTAGTAAAAATAAAGAGGACATAAATGATTTTTTAGCAGAGATGCCAAATGATTTGTTTCTGTTTCTTAGCATCAATGACTGCCATTTTGCTAAATCCTAAAGGCTTTCTCCATACCAGAATGTTGAATGAATAAAGAAGAGAGCAAGCAGCCTAGCAAGCACGATGCCATGATGAACTTTCGAACACCAAAATATAAGGACTCATAATGTACAATTATACATAAACAACAATAGTTCAACACTTTATTGACATTATATTTGTTGTCATTTAAAAATTGAAAATTTAAATGGGTCATGTAAATATTATGAATCAAAATTCAAAAGTGTATAATTATTATCAATTAAGCAATATAATTTAAATATTTTTAAATTTAGTAAATAAAACTTCGGTTCTTCGGTGTATCGTAGTTTCGAGATCCTTGCACCGAACTCCGAACCGAAAAACCGAAGTTCAGAAAAAAAAATTGACACCGAATCGAAATACCAAAAAACCAAAATCGAAGAACCAAAATTTTTCGGTTCGGTTCAATTTTTCGATATTTGTATTCACCCCTAGTTTAAATAGACATTTTATTCCAAGAAAGAAAGTAAATCACGCTGTGTAGCAGGCTATGACTTTACTAATTTGGTTTTGATAATTATTCCCTCCGTCTCTTTTTACTTGTTCACTTTTTTTTTACGGTTATTCCTAATTATTTGTCCATTTTGACAAATCAAGAAAGGTCAATTTTTTTACGTATTATATCCTTAATTAAATGACTAATTACTTTGAAAAATGTAGAATTTTTCATCCACTTTATAATTAATAGAAATAAAATAGTAAACTTAATGTTACAAATCCCTTGAACCAATTAAGTGGATTGTCCATTGGATATTCATGAATTAATTGTATTCATGTATGTATATTTCCAAGGTGATATGATCCATTACCGATAAACATGTATCTACTAATTTGGTGACCTTTGGGAGTGATATCTCAACACTATAAATAGAGACATCACTCACCATTTGAAGTACACACTTGAATAAGAAGAAAATTCCCCTTCTTCTATCTACTTCTCTTGTCTTCTTCTCTTATGATTATATTCTTATGAGCTTGATTTTATAACACGTTATCAGCACGAGTCTCTATCTAATTGAGAGTGAGTTCTTGTTTTTCTTTAGCTCATATTTTGGTTGATCTCGTTATGAAGATCAAAGTATTATATGCATAAAATCAGGTATGTATTTTCTAAAATTTTATATGATTTAGAATGAAATAGTGTTCAGTCACTAACAATTATCAAGAACCGAAGACATATACTACTATTGGTTGAATATGACATGCTATACAAAACTTCTTAAATGGAAGAAGGTATAAAATTTTAATAGCATGAGTTTGAATATTATTTTGATTGTTTTGAAAGACTCAAAGAATAAATCATGTTGTACTTCGATTTATTATACCGTTGGTTAAGGGTAAGACGATGGATTCAAGTTTCATCGCACCAAAAGGGTAAGACATCAGGTTAAAGTCCGGATGCACCATAATAAAAATATTTGAGGATAAGATGATAGATTCAAGTTCTATCACACCAAAAGGGTAAGACATCAATTTGAGTTTTGATGCACCGTGATTGGGTTCAAGTTCCATAGAATTATGGCATAACACGCCTTATATGGATAAGACATTGAGTTTGAGTCAATGCACCTTAGTGATGATA
This sequence comes from Solanum pennellii, assembly GCF_001406875.1. Taxonomy (NCBI): domain Eukaryota; kingdom Viridiplantae; phylum Streptophyta; class Magnoliopsida; order Solanales; family Solanaceae; genus Solanum; species Solanum pennellii. The sequence goes on from NC_028642.1 coordinate 314,573, forward strand.
TAATGATGACTAAGTCTTTGATGAAAAGTCTTGAAATTCGTCCTATTGAATTTGCTCCATTCCTTGAAAAGAATGTGGTAGCAACATATGATAATTTTAAAATCGCATGTTCACTTGCTCCGTTCTATCATATGAATGTGGTAGCAGTAAATAGTTAGTCTGAAAGATGACAAATGATTAACAATATGAAAAAGAGCATGAAGGGACGGAATTATAATAGTCATTATTGTGGTAATTATAAAAGGAAGAACACTATGGGTTTTCCAAATAGTCCTTCGAAATGTGAAGGCAGTTTTCATTATCAAAATGGTATGAAAGGACATTGGACTTGTGAATGTTGTCGACCCAATAATTTGACAAGTTTATAAATCCTCTATCATGATACAAGAAGATAAAGTGATGGTACACTTAATCTTTCAAAGTGATGTTGAGGTGTGTCATGGAAATATGATGAATTTTAAAGCCATGACAATGTGCTTATAATGCAAATTTATGAAATACATATAAATAATTAGTCCATTCCTTGAAGAGAATGTGACTTGTGATGAGTATTGTGAATGCTCGACCATTCTATAAGAGAATGGGTCCAGATGTGATAAAATCATTATGGGTTGGATATATGTCACAACTCACCTCTATGGAAGGTTTGAGAAAAAATGATATATGTCACTTCTCATCTCTACGGGAGATTTGAGAGGAAATAAATTTTATTTGGCAGAAATGGCTAATTGTATTGTACGTTTTATACGTCACTATGGTATGAACTACCGAAAGGGCAAAAGAAAGAAATAGTTCTTGCCTATAAGGGTTGTGGTCATTATTGTGTGGCAATACAAATTTGTCATTGGTTGTGTACCTATGGTACAACAAAAGTAAAGCAAGAAAGACGTCTTGCTCGTAATGATTTTGACCATGACAATAATAATATAATTTCCTCCTTGAAGGAGATGCTCACCATAGGGATGGTGTCATGCAATATGTGATAGTACACAAAATTAATTGCAAGCTCTAACGAGTTGTGCTATTATCAGAGGAATAATATTGGGGTTGTAGTAAGTCTCAAAAGAAACTTTTTAAGTTTCGGATGAATTGAAAATAAATATTGAGACTATAAATCACTACAACCGAAGAGGGTTATAAATGTTTATGTAAAAGATTACCCCACTTTTCCTCTTGTTTGTTCCATACAAACATGTACATGCTGATGAAATCACATGTAAAAGTAAATTATAAGTGTACTAAAATAAAGATCAGTTGGCATGACTGGTTGACCATTCCGATTAAATGTGATGCAAACGTGATTGAGAATTCAGGTGATTTATATGATGAAGAAATAAAGATTCTTCAAGAATTCTCTTGTGTTGCTTGTTCTCTTGATAAAATGATCATTGTACCAGCTAAGGTTGGGATTGTAATCCCCTAAAATTTTTGGAACATATAAAAGGGTGAATATGGGCCCGTTCACCTGTCATGTGGATCATTTGCAACTATATGATTGATGCATCTATGCGATGGTCACATGTATTTTGTTGTCAACTTACAAATTGGTTTTTGTAAGGTTGTTTGCTCGAATTGTTAAAATTAAGAGCACAGTTCCAAACTATGAAATTATATTGATAATGCTGGTTGATTTAGCAGAAATTGTATGCCTCCAATTATAGCTAAATCATGGTTATGAGAACAAAACTCCCAAATAAGATTTGGTATGAGATAATTTTATTTAACATGTAGCAACACATGTATGCATCAAACCAACAAGGTTTCCCCATTAAAATTGGTTCAGGGTCAGGAACCATATAATTTTCATCTAAAATGTTGAATGTGCGGTTATGATTTTAATTGCTCCACCACGCACAAAGATGAACTTCCAAATAAGGTTGGAATGAATGTTAGATTTTCTAACATTAGGGGGAGAGATGATTGACAGCTGAAAATTATGTGTGAGGTTAATTATGAATTATCTAGATCCTCGTTAAATAAATATGTGAACTTAAAGTTCAAGGGATAATTCAGTTACATAATATTGCAAATCAGTTGCCAGATGAATGCACTGACCCTATGATAATTCAGCTGCAAATGCTCCAATATGAAGTCCTTGAAGGACAGAGTCTATGATACGCCGGAAGCGTAATAGACCAATCGATTCCAAATATAAAATTCCTTGAAGAAGGAAGGAGCAAATGATCAATATGGTCATGACAATGAGGCAAGTGCTATAAAAGAGCACATTGACATAACACTTCATAAAATCTTGAAAAAGGTTCAGGTACCTGAAATAATGAAAAATGAAAAGATCTCGATAAGTTATGTCTTGTTGAAATCGATATCAAATAACCGTCGACGGTATCTTTGATATGAGGTAGCGCTCAATGATATAAATTGTGACGAGGATCTTGAATTCAAATCTGTCATATAGTGTGGACAGATAAATGGTTGGCCAAGTAAAATGCACAATTCAAGTATATTTTGTTTCACTTAGAAAAGTGACATTTTGGACTGGTAGTCCATAAATCAAGGTATAATGTCAGTGGGGTACAAATAAATTATTATGCGATAGTATAACCGTAAGATATCAAATACGGTTTGTGCCTTGGGGCATAAAGGTTTATCGCAAAAATCCTGACATTATTGGAGATGTTTTCTCCTTTGGTGGATGCAATGAGGTTTGTTTTGATCTGGCAACATATGAAAAACTTGAATGCATGTAATGAATAATTGTAATGTCTAGCTAGACAATGAAGGTTATATGAAAATCCTTGAAACAATCGAGGTGTCTGAAGCATATAAGAGTTTGAAAGAAACTTTTTCAATAAAGCTTCAAGAATCCTTATATGGATTGAAATAGTCAAGGAAGAAAAAGGGTACAAAAGAATGACCCTAATTGTCCTTGTATTTTTATGAAAAGGTCTTGGTAAGACAAAATTTTGTCTTGACCTACAGATTGATAATTTGACAAATGAAATATTTGTCTAACAGTGCACATACACTGAAAAGTTTTGATGCAATTTTATATGGATAAATCGCATTCATTGAGTACCCCAATGATTATGAGATCACTTGACATAAATGATGATTCAGTTTGATCTCAAAAGAAGGATGAAGAGTTTCTTGGTGATGAAACTCTATCTTGGTGCAATCAGGGCACTAGTGCATCTTACTAACAATATTTGACCAGATATTTGTTTTGCAGTAAATTTACTGGCAAGATTCAGTTTCTCCCCGATAAAAGGACATTGAAATGGTGTTGAGCACATGATTGAATATCCTCGAAGGACCATAGTTATGGGTTTATTCTATTCCGAGGAATCCAAGACAAAATTGATTGGTTACGCAGATGCAGAATATTTATCTGATCCGCATAAAGCTCTATCTCAAGCACGCTATGTGTTTGCATGTGGAGGCACAATAATATCCTGGCGATCAATGAAGCAAATGTTGCTATGCAGAAATAAAAGTCCTCCATGAAGCAAGTTGAAAGTGCGTCTGGTTGAGATAAATGACACACCATATTCAGGAAATGTGTGGTTTTTCTTTGAAAAAGAATATGTCAACCACAATGTACGAAGATTGGAGACATCATCGCAAGAAATTAAGTGATATTTTGATCAGGGGGAGTATAATACGCGTTGCACTCTTTTTCCCTTGACCGAGGTTTTTTCCCACTGGGATTTCCTGGCAAGGTTTTTAATGAGGCAACAAATAGTGCGTTCAAAAGATATGTGTACTCTTTTTCCTTCACTAGTATTTTTTCCCACAGGGTTTTTCCTAGTAAGGTTTTAACGAGGCACATTATCTATGGACATCCAAGGGGGAGTGTTACAAATCCCTTGAACCAATTAAGTGGATTGTCCATTGGATATTCATGAATTAATTGTATTCATGTATGTATATTTCCAAGGTGATATGATCCATTATGGATAAACATGTATCTACTAATTTGGTGACCTTTGGGAGTGATATCTTAACACTATAAATAGAGACATCACTCACCATTTGAAGTACACACTTGAATAAGAAAAAAATTCTCTTCTTCTATCTACTTCTCTTGTCTTATTCTCTTATGATTATATTCTTATGAGCTTGATTTTATAACACTTAATATATTATTAATTTTTTTCGTAATAGATATGTTAATTCAAAAATGAATAAATAAAAAGGGACGGAGTACTTGTGTGTTTGCTAATGACTAATATCTAGGTGAAACGTGTAACAATAAAATTTCAAGTGAACAAATTGCACACTCTTTCCTTATTCTTTTTTGTCCTTTTTATCCATTAAAAATTTTCATAAAAAGAGCAAAATATAGAAAAAGAAGTAAAATCCATTTCTCTCGGCTATTTGCACGGCGCATGTGATTTCCGTGTTTTCTCTCTCTAACTCTCTCTCCGACACAGCGCCGGACGATCTGGCCGGTAAGTACTTATCACGCTTCGTTTTCACCGCCGTTCACTGTAATTGCCAGAAAATCGAAAGTTTTTCATTTTTGTGAACACTGAAAGCGTAATTTGAACGTCTGTATTTCCTTTGCGTGTTTGTATTTGGTAAGTTTTCTGATTTAGATGTATGTTAATGCCGCGAAAGATTATACTATTAAATAAATAGTTGATCGTGTTCTTATTGGAAAGTATAATGTTTTTGTCTTAAATTTGCACTGATTGATGGAATGTAGTCATTCTATGACGATAGCCAACAATTGATGATACACAAAGTAGCAGTAGAATGAAGGAGTCGGTATCACTCACTCTTTTGAAGTAGCATTAACTTTATTGATAATGTATATGTCTACTGAACGAGGTAAATTTATTGATTAGGTGAAATCACATATAGTAATTATCTGTTTATATCAGAGCTACACGTAACTGCTAATGTATATATGTGTTTCTACTTGATATGGTAAATGATCTGCTCTGTGTGTTACTACTGTAGTCAGAGGCGAAACTAGGATTTCTAAAACATGAGTGCACCACTAAGAGAGAGAAGGAAAAAGTGTAACTAGTGGGAATTGTATCCTAGTCCTATAGGTAAGGAACTCAACTTTCAATTGAGTGCACTGTTTAATGTTCTTGTATCATGGGTGCCAGCTGATAATACTATACTAATTTTACAAAAATATATACATAAAGACCACGGTTCATGTTCCCGGTATTTTTGCCTATAAATTCACCTGGGACTGTAGTGTGTTAACTTTATTGATAAGGTGAACTGATAAATCATAATGATCTGTATATGACGGAATGAAGTTCCAGATGCAGCTATGTTATGAATTTATTACCTTTAATGTCCCATCAGAGATATAGGGAGATATATCTACTACCTAACAGAAACCTACATGATCTTGCCTGTGATATAAGTCATTTTGTAATTTGAACATTGAGATTGCCACATTTGGAAGTATGTAGTCTTTCTAAACTCAGAAGTACAAAATAATTATTGTCAAAAAGTAAAATAGGGAAACAATTTTTTCTGCTATTTTGAATGAAGAGAGGTAACAGAGCACATGCTTTACTACTAATTGACATCCTGATTGGGATATACCATTAAAATTATTGTAAAACTACGTAAAACCTTTTAACAGTATAACACTCTGATTTTTGTGTTGTTGTGATGTTCGTAAATATTTAGCTAACATGCAGCAAATGCTTAATACCACGTGTCTCCAGCAGGATGCAGCTCCTGACAACTGCTGATACTACTGATCTGAGTTATTGGTTGAACTGGAGGTTTTTGCTTTGTGCAATATGGGTCTTGACACCAACGGTTATAGCTGTGATCATTCTATGGAAGCATGAACGATCAGTTAACGTAATTCCAGAATCTGATAGAAGGGAGGATTGTCAAAAACGGTCATGGATTTTGTATTTTGACAAAGCTTGGAAACCATGTGTGAAAATAATAAACCCAATTTATTTGGCGGTTTTCCGAGTTTTTTCACTTGCTTTACTCACACTGGTGATTGTCTCTGATTTTATTGTTCATGGAGGTGACATATTTTACTATTATACTCAGTAAGTATTCCAGATAACGCTTGTAAGTAGGTAGCACTATATAGGTTCAATTTTCAGGACTGTATATGATTGTGTTCTTTTTTATATATAAAAGTAAGGTTGAAAGTGTGTGTTTTTGTTTGAATGTATTCTATTATGACTTGCAATTTTTGTATCTTATATGCACAGAAAATATAAGCTTTATTGCTTTAACTAGGGAAAGAAATAGACTGTGCTATAAAATGGAGTGCCTCTCACGATGTTTTGATTTCTGCAGGTGGACATTTGCTTTGACTGCCATCTATTTCTGGGTATGTATGTTAGTTACGGTTTACTTTCTTGAATTTTTATCATTTACTTACTGTATTAGTACGATCGCCATCTATTTCTGGGTATGTATGTTAGTTAAGGTTTACTTTCTTGAATTTATATCATTTACATACTGTATTAGTACATACTTGATGTTTTTAACCTCTTAAATATGTGCATGTAATTGCATGCTACAAAAATATCCTTCACTTTGGCTTGCATGATGCTGCTAATGAAATATATTCTCCCTAACATCATGCTTCTGTAACTATCTGTAGATTGGTTCAGGACTTTCCATCTATGGTTGTTACCTGTATAACAAAACAAACAGCGATGTCAGCAAAATGCAGATGGATGTGGAGCAAGGATTACTCGAGTCCCTTACAAGCACAGACTATATGAATGGCGTCAAGTTAGTGAACAATGTGGGTTACAAGAGAATGCTTCTTGTTCCTGAAATTGCTGGACAATGTGGCTACCTCTTCCAGATTCTTTTCCAGGTACGACATCCTTGTTAGAGGACCCAAACAAGGTTTCTGTTTTCTAATAGGTAGAACATAGAAACTGCTGTAGTTTTATTCTACCTACTTATGCGTGTTCTTTTGTAATTTTGAGAACATCCTCCCACTGGTTAATGCTTGTGAAATATTATCACCCACCTCTAGTCATTAAGACATTAACATATATAGTTTTCCTAACGAGAATCTCTTGCACTTACTGTTACAAAGTACTTTTTTGTTAGAAGTTAAGTTTCTGGAAGTTTCATGTAGATTGTGTAGTTCTAAACATTTCTTTGCCCGTTTTTTCCTGCAGATGGCTGCTGGAGCAGTGATGCTCACTGACTCTGTTTACTGGTTTGTGATCTTCCCATTTCTTACACTCAAAAACTACGATTTTAACAGTGTAAGTATCTAATATTCCAAAGGATCTCTCTGGTTACGCTCTTTATTTCTCTTGGGTGCTTGATATCAGCTGCTACGATTCTAAAACTTGATTTGAGATATTTGGCTTTATTTTAGACACATAGCCATGAGTTTGCCGTAACAGCCTCCTATATGTCAAACTTTTGTTTAAAGAAGCACTTGTACGATTTTTCCTTTCACGGACCACCTTTTTCTTTCTAATATGGCCACTTATACCAGTGCATCCAGTTATTCAGGTGTTGGCTTTCTGGTCATGAATGTTTTAGAAACTTGTTTGGATGACTGAATAGGTCTTTACGATATAGTCCTTCCTAAATTTCCAAGAGAAAAGATGAAGCAATTCAATATGCAAACTGCCCCTTTCTCTCTAGCCCTCTTCTTTTTTGTGTTGTCATTGTTCTTGTTAGTTTCGTTGGGTCAGAAGGATACACCTTTGTTTCTTATCCAGTCTTCTCTGGTCTACTATTTCTAGAGCACACAGAGCTAAATGGTTATCTTTCCTCTGATTTTTTCTGTCCGGTCTTGGATACTAAATCTTATTCATTCCTTTACATGGATTAAGAGCTGAGCAACAGAAAAAAAATAATGATTTGGTTATTCATCATGTACATTATTTTCCATTATTTTCTGGGATTGTCTTCACGGAGCTTGTTGATAAATATATTATTCAGGCATACAAGGATACCTGACTGCCTTTAAATCTACTTGATCAAAATCCTCTATGCCATTGGTGTCATTGGGATCCCCTTCACCAGATTCTTAAACACATTTCTTCCGTCTAGTATAATTGGTGGAATTAAGGTTAAGGACGTTGTATCTTCAAACCTCGTTGAGTTATAAGTGATGTGCTCCTTCTTCTTCATCTTCCCCAATATTGATACTGGTACCTTAGGTCTTCTCTTTGAAAAAAAGCTGAAACTAAGTTAATTACTTGCATATTATATCAATTATGATAGTTTCAACATATTGGTAATAGTTGTCAAAAAATTATTTTGATAGGAAAACCATTACTTCTTGGTTTGAATTTGTGCTATTTTCAATTTAAATCCTTGAAAATCATTTAAGTTGCATTAACAAATTCAGAGTATGTCAAATATTTGGTTTCTTCCCAAATATGAAACAAGTAGTGAGTACAAAAAAATCATTCTATTTCTGTTAGTCTATCTCGGATCTTTTGCTCCTTTATGAAGTTAAACAATATTTCTTTCTCATTCCAGTTCACTGTTGTTACGCATTCGCTAAACGCTGTCCTGCTCCTTGGTGATGCAGCTCTAAATTCCTTGGTAAATGCTAGTGTTATTTTACTTCTCCAGGTTCTTATTGAGAATATCATTAAGGATATTGTTTATTAAACTATCAAGTTGTTCTTCTAGTGGTTCCCGTGGTTCCGGATGTGTTACTTTGTCATATGGACTGGTGTTTATGTCATCTTTCAGTGGATTGTTCATGCCTGTGAATCAATTTGGTAAAAATTCATTTCTGTTTGTTTATGATTTAATGAATACATCTCATTCCTCTAACTGTGGGTTTCCCCTTCATTTTTGATTATTTCAGGTGGCCATACCCCTTTCTTGACTTATCATTAAAATATGCTCCTGTGTGGTATGTGTTCTTTTAGTATATATTATTTACCATGGTACACGTATGTGATCAAATTGCATTGTTACATTTGGTTTCTTAGGCTTTATAATAGCCACGTTCAAGGCTTCTCATTTCAAAATATCGTATTGAACACTTCTCATTTCCTTGGAAAATTCAAGTGCCAAACTTTATCATTTCAAACAGGATAACTTATTTATCGGCTAACTAATTTTTGTGTTGATTCTGGCCAGGTATTTATTGGTGGCTGTTTTGCATATTCCATGCTACGGGATATTTGCATTACTTGTTAGACTTAAACATTATGTGTTGTGGCGATGGTTCCCTCAATCATAACAATGTCTAAGAAATTATCATCACAACTTGGTCACTTTGGAAGCCCAGGTGTGTCAGGTTCCTCAAATGGTGTTATTTGGGAGTGATGGGCGGATTTTGCTGCAGAACGTCAGCTAAGTGGGTATTGATTCAGTCAGGTATTAAATCAGTAGTTATCTTGTGAAGTAGGAAGGAAATATTCGTTTATCTGCAGCTTCTCCACCCTCATGCCTTGGATGATGAGCTTTTCCGAACACCAAGTTCAACTGATTTCGAAATTGTATACCTTTCTTGTCAACAGGCAAAAATTTACTAAACTCATTGTCTAAGAATTTTTAAAGGATTTGTATACAAAGGATGAAGCTTCATTTTTTGCTTTTCAAATCGTTGTCTACATTACCTATTCTCGGGCCACCTGCACCTAGTTAGATGATCTAAGAGCGATTCTCACTGTTCTTTTTTAGCTTAAGTCATCTACGACCTCTTAAAAGTTGTCTGCATATTTTACTTAGACATCATATTTTTATCAAAAGTGTTTTGATTGTCGTGACGGTGTAGTGTGGGTATTAAATTGATATATATATATATATATATGGTTAAAATAACATTTTATTTCGATTCAATCGTATACAAATTAGAATTTTATACAAATGTACAAACACATAAATTGAATTGAGAGGTTGTCAACAATTTATACAAACGAGAGGTTGTCAACAATTTATACAAACGAGAGGCTGACAACAATTTTGTACAAATGGTCTGCCAGTGAAATTATACAAATCTAAAGAGGAGCTAACAAATTATACAATTAAACATGATTTTTGTATTTGCTGTATATAAAAATTGCTCCTTTTTTTTCTTGAATTTTGCGTAAAGACACGATATTATATTAATGGGAAAATTATGCGAATAAGCAAATTTATACTATTTAATTACTCATCATAGTATAGTTTGCTATAATTACCACTAGCGACTAACATTATACATTAGTTACATGGGTTGACTTCGAGTTTGTATAATTAATCATGTTTGTATATGTATAATTTGCTAGGATATACAAATAAATATGTATAATATATAATTTTTTAGCCTATATACATATACAATTCATCTCTCTCCCACTCTCTGCCCTCTCTCCTCCCTCTCTCAATCTCGCTCGCCTCTCTCCTCCTCCCCCAATCTCGCTTGTCATTTATACAAATGTATATGTATAATATACAGTTATATACAATTATATACATATACAATTCACCTCTCTCCCACTCTTTGGCCTATCTCACTCGCCTCTCTCCTCTCTCTTCCAGTCTCGCTCGCCTCTCTCCTCCCTCTCCAATCTCTCTTGCCATATATACAATTACATATGTATAATATACAATTATCTAACCAATATATATATACAATTCACCTTTCTCCCACTCTTTTTCCCTCTCTCGCCTCTCTCCCAGTCTCGCTCGCCCCTTTCCTCCAAATAACCTGTAATTATAAATTATAATTATCAAACTAAAAGCTGTAGAGAGTAATTAATTATTTTTAAGTGGTTATATGTGAAAGTTTTCTTATATTAATTGAGATGGAGGGAGAAGTTTTCTTACGTTTGTGTGGGAACTGGGAACGAGTTGACGAAGCCAATGCCGGGTCCATCCATTAACTAGAGTCGTTGTTAATGGGCCGGTCATAATCTAATAAAATCCTGTGGGCCCATTTCTTTTTGGGTAATATCGTCTTTTTCCCTTCTTTCTTATGCGGTAAGACATTACGTATCATTTCTATAAATAGAGCTGCTTCTTTTTTTTGTTAACCAAAAAATTATAATTAGGAGTTTTTGTTGTATAATCTAGGGTTTGAAAAGCAAATTGATTGAAGATGTCACTTGCCAAGGCTAAGGAAATTGTTTCTGGAAATCCAGTTGCGGTCTTCAGGTAATTGCATCTCTGTTAAATTTGATGTTACTAGTTTTTTTTTTTGTTTGATCTGAAATGATTGTTAATTGAATTTGCAGCAAGACGTATTGTCCCTTCTGTGTCAGCGTCAAGGATTTGTTGTCGAAGCTCGGTGCTACTTTTAAGGCTGTTGAGTTAGATTCTGAAAGTAAGATCTCTGTTTCTGATTAGTAATTAAAGTTGTTTTGATCGTTAATTAAGCCAATTCAGTTTTGTTTTGTTTGTTTTGATTAAATTGAGATAAACAGATCTATTCGCTTTCGTTCTAACAGGAGTATTATTATTATTATTATTTTTTTAAATTGAACTTTGTGTTGGCCAAGAGATTGCAGTTTCAATTATATTTTTGTGTTTGTTTTAATGGATAACAGCAGTCATGAAGCTCCAGTTTGAGCTGTAATTTTACAATAAGATGAGGGATTTCATGTTTTAATTACGTGAGAAGAAGTAATATCTTAATGTTTGGAGCAAATTTGGTGCGTATTCTACAGTTATGCAAATTTATCAGTGATTTGTTTTACATTTCGATTGGGGAAATCGATTAAGTTTGTAGCAGAAATGTAATGGAAACAACTCACTCCTTCGGTGATCAGTTTTGTTCATTGATATTGTTTCTCAACATATATTTGTTTCCTGTTCATAGTTTTCTAAGCACTTATATTCTTCAGTGTATAGTGAATTAATTGTATAAAATGTTGAGTGAATTGGTGAAGTATTCTTTGTCTAAAATTGATTTATGTAGAGGATGGAAGTGAGATCCAGGCTGCACTGGCTGAGTGGACTGGTCAGCGAACTGTGCCAAACGTCTTCATAGGCGGAAAGCACATTGGTGGCTGTGACGGTATGTCATCTGTGGACATCCCTCTTCCCTCTTTTTAATTCTATTGTTAAAATTCCTTGAAATTACTTGAGAATAATTGATCTTTTCGAATATATGATTGCAGCGACAACTGCGTTGCACAGGGAAGGGAAGCTTGTTCCTCTGCTAACTGAGGCTGGAGCAATTGCTAAAACTTCTACAGCTTAGGGACGGTTCAATCTACTTGTTTCTCTGAAATAAAGTGATCTATGTTTTCTGTAGTCAAGTGTTTATGTGAATGCTATTTGATGTATCAAAGAAGAAAGTTGAACGAGTAATGATGCATTTTGAAAATTTCGCGATTAGCCCTTGAATGCCTCCTCTTATACTGATTGAGTTGTTAATTTTTTATTAAAAATTTGATTCCCTTTTAAAATAATTAAGTACGCAAACAAAATAGGTGATAGTAGCAGTGTCATTGTTTCTATGAAAATATATAACATGAAAAGTTCGAATAGATAAAATGTCATCCATCTTCATATTTCCCAGTAAAGCTGTTTCCATTGAAACTGAGGGCATAGAAGAATATCATACATCCTCTATTTTGGTTATGGGTATTTTCTGTCTTTGAAGTTGTTTATAAGAACAGAATTTGACAACTTTATACTTTAAATTCTGTTAACTATTAGAAATCATGATATTCATATATGTTTGAAGAATTGTTCATAACACATAAGAAAGGAGTTATGTTGAAATTGAAGGTTGAACTTCAAATGTCTTTGTCAAAGGTGACAACTCGTTTCAGAACGAATATGAGGAGACATACTATATGTTCCTTTTTCTTCTTTACCAAGGCATCTCGGAATGGCTGAATTTCCTCAAACGGGCTTCTCATATGTGTTTGCGTCTCTGAAATCTGAAATAATCCTTCCAGCCATATCAGATCGAACAAACAGATGTGTATTGTCCAAAACATGTATGATGAACTTTTGTGATTGTGGCATCCATATTGATAATGAACTGAGCCAGCCATAGGTATATCACTGCAAAAGAAGAAAGCAAAACTCAGCATCAAATTAGAAAGATCGCCAAACAATCATGGTTTATCCCAGATACTACTTTACCATGATAGATACAATCATGGTAAAGTATTTACATGATTATTCCAGAAACAGTATTCTTTCCTTTTCTGTTTATTCTATTACACTTTTACACTTATATTATTCCAAAAACACTATTTACATGTTTCTTGTCACTTTTAATATATTAAAAAATTATTCTAACATTTTTTTCTTCTTCAAATATTAAAAGTTTGAAATCCATCCGATTGCTCCATTCTATCATACAAATGTGTAGTGAATAATAAGTCTAAAAGATGACAAGTGATTGGCGGGGGTGGCCTTGGTGGGTAGGGGTGACATAAAAAATGAGAATGAATTAATGACTCAAATACTATTTTTTGTTTTAATTAAAAATGATTTATCAGGACCGTTACCAAATCATGATAATTGTTCCATTCCAATTACCGGTTCAATGCATCCATTCCGTCCAATGATACCGGTACAATCCGATCCGGTGCCCAATCTTAGTTTCGTGTTTAGTGATGTTTCTTAGGTGAGGACGTAGATAAAAATCTCCCTCAGCTTCTACTCATCTATCCCTATGGTGGGGACTCTGTCTATTTTTATGTTGTTTCATATTCTTTGAAGTTCTTCTACCCCTTTAAATTAGTTTTTAAGGGTGGTTTTCCGTTGTTTTGTAAAAGATATCAAGTTTACATAACTGTTTTAAATACTAAAGTTTTCTATTGAATTTCTAATGGCTTGTTTTAAATTGGGTGGTAAAGGTTCATACTAGAGTAGGTGACCACACAGCCTGGTAGTTGGGTTGTGACACAGTTCTACTATGTTCGTTGATTGAACATAAATAGCTTTCTTTGAACCCTTAAAAAAAACTCATCGCCCAAAAAATATATGAAATATAAACCGTACTAGGTAATCCTGGTGCACTTATTGAAAAGCATTAATAGAGGAGATCAATTTGTATCCTTTATGAGATACCCCACACATAGATAACAAGAAGTTTCAACTAGAAGTTACATGTCTACAACTAAACTTCTTGATACCACATCATTTAATGCTTCAAATGTGTTCAAAATATGAGAGGTCACAATCTTCATTAAGGAAACATTGCATAAACAAGGAAGTCAAACAGTATATGAACTTGGTGCAAGTATAATGTTTTCTAAGTAAATTGGAAGTGCAGTGAACCATCTCTATATATAAAGCCCCAAAACATGAACAAACTGTAGGAACTCATGAATTTTCTTGAACTGGTGGTGGTTGCTGAAGGATTGAGTTGGCGAGCTCTTCGTTTAGCCGTATAGGGAGTGGAGGCATCAGATTCATCTCTGAAATGTCATTTAAGCTGCAAGAGATCATTTATTTTAGCATGTTATAAAGTGGAAAGCAAATAGAGAGATCTAAGCAAATAAAGATGTATACGGCTCGTGAACCCAACCGTGAACATGATATGTAAGAAGGAAAAGAGCAAGTGAAATTAAACGAGACCCTATACGAGCTGTGAAGAAGCAGATGGACCATATAGTGACTCGTGGGAAGATGAAGTTGAAACTGAGCAAATATTTGTAAGTGTTGGATCACGGAAAGTTTAAACGGACCATGAAAACCTTCACGAGCCGTTTACCTATCCGTTCATGTTGTCGACTGAACTACTTTCCTATTTCGATGAGTATTCATATTGAATACTGTAATTAATTACTTAGGGTTTGATATAATTTTATCATCGATACGATGAGACAAGTTTTTTTATCGCAAAGACAATAGCTTTCTATTTTGGTTAGTCGATCCACGTTTGATCTTGGGATTCGAGTTCTTAATCAAGAATTATTGGTTTTCATTATTATAAGTCTATTAATTCTGAACTTTCATCAATGTTTAACAATTGTTTGGTTAAGAACATGAGCATCTAAACACCACAAGTAGGGTTAATTATGGGAACTATGACTAGGGAACAACGTTAAATCAACCACAATGACTATCAATTAATGTTTTGCATGCTTCGTTTCTAATTTTGCTTTGATTTCATTCTGAGGATTGCACGCTTTAGGACCTATGTTTATTCATTACTTGCTCGAGATCGAGAGAGAGAGAGAGAGAGAAGTGTTTGATTAAGAAAGTAAGAAACTAATGAACTCTACAATTGAATAACTTGTTTTGAAGACTTGAGCTGGAGAGGGAATAGTTTCTAAAAAAGGTAAGAAAGAGTTAAAACTTAAACACTCTAAGACTGAAAGGAGATGGGTGATATTGGTCTTGCTAAATCATGCATGCATTGTATCAAGAGACTGTTATTCATATGAGATCTAAGTTGTGATCCTAAGATCATGGAGAACACAATCCTAGTCTATATTAAACCAATAACCAAACTTTGAAAACGTCGTCTATTACTGTTACTATTTGATTCATTTTCTTCTCCGTTTCCAGTGGGATTAACCCCAACTCTTGTTCGGTTCTATTACTTGACTTTTACCATTTTATACTTCTTAATTAAAGTGTAAGTTTGAACGTATCAGAGATCCAATAATGATAAAAGAGAATGACAAGATGCAAAATAAACCGATACTGTAGTAAAGATACGAAAACATATATATAGCTCAAGAGATAGAGGATAATCAAATCATACTTATTTATAACATTGAAGATATTACTTTGAGTTTGCCAGAGAAGGTTGATGTTTTCCTGGATCTGCATCAGTCACAAAAAAAAATAATGTTTTAATAATAAAAATCATACATTCTTCTTATGGAATAAACTTGTTACAAGTGTAAACGATAGACAATGTTAGTATTAATGTTTGTCATATATCACAGATAAAAGGGGTGACACGAACTGTAAAATATCAAAATCATCAACTGACCTCACAAGCGGCAAAGTTAGCAGAAATTTGATCCAATGCCTGAGCATTTTGTTCAAGAAGCATCCCAGTGGGACCACCAATGGCTGCAAAAGAATTAGAAAAAAATAATGCTGAGACATTGTATGTATATTATAGTTATGATAACAACTTTAATGATTTGATTTTGATCATCAAGACGAGATTCATACTTTTATCATCGTTATTCATTTCATCTTCCTAAATATGTATAAAAAAATAAAAGCAGAGGCAAAACGACCAACCTTGGTAGAAAATTTCACCATTACTATCCATTGGTAAAATAGCTTGAGCATTGGGAGGAGCATTTGCGTAATTAGTTAATTTTGGCATAAGATCTGTAAGCTTTTCCTAAAACTCAAAAAAAAAATAAAAAATAATGAAGACGAACTTATTCTTCAAAATCCAATAAATCTACTTGTTTTTTCCTCTTTTTTGTTCCCTCATACTTAATGATGCCAAATATATATGATCAATGAATTATCCATAATGAGATCAACATGGACCATGACTACTTATGGATGTTTTAAACCTTAGTAGCAATGTCTTCGTTTCCCCACGGGGGGAATATAGCTACATATGGATGTATGTTGAAGCAATGAACATTTGTCTAACACTTGTGAAACGAAATATATACAGAGAAAGGGCCAAGAACCTTGTTTGAAATATGATCACTTCCTTGCTTCCTATTTTTCTGCTTAAATGCAGGAAAAAAAGAAGAAAAAGGAACATTTAAACAAGTTAATTATGCGTAGTTGGGAAGAAAACTGATTTATCTCAATTAAGAAGGCATTCTAAAACCAAATTATTGTTTGTATAAGACTTACACTCATCCATCTACATCTCAATATTACATCTCGTAAACATTTGTCTTTTAAGTGCATCGCAATTTTAGCATAACGATGCATTTCATTGTCAGATGAGTATCTGCAAAAAATAGTATTTCACTATCAGTTTAGGCATAATATTCGTCAAACTAAACAAAACAAATGCAAAGTACAAAAGTAATAGAGATGGTTTGGAAACAGTATTATTTGACAATCCATAAGCGAAAAATGTCTAATAGCGATTAGTCATATATACCAATTGCAATAGTGAAATAGCTAACAACCTTTTCATTTCCATCCACACCCTCTAGGGTGACTCAAACCCTAAATCTATTGGTTCGATGGTGAATATTCTCAACTACTTGTCAACGTCTAATAAGTCATAGAATTCTACGTGTTTCATCATATGACATCAAATGTTAAAATCACCTTATGAGCAAATTCATATGAGAAAACTATAGTTCTTAGCAAACATAGGATGAGTGACATACTTGACAAGCAATTCTTCAAGAGCAGATTGTTCATCAGGAGTCCAGTGATTGTTGAGGTATGCATTGTGCTTGAGTGCCGCCATCAAAATACCGCGAAAATGAATCTTCTAGACTCTCCTTCTTGTGTTGTTAAAAGCATCTGAAAAAATAATGAAACATATACAGATTTGAAGAATTTTTAGTTCTAAATTTGCAGACAAAAATATTGAATGAATCTTTGACCAGATAAGTACTTATTTAAGACATGATTTGACTTCTCTGATGACATGTTTGACATTTTTTTTGTTTGTTCCCATATAGTAAAATATATTTTCTTTATTATTTTATTGGCACCCAATTAAATTTTAAAGAACATGAAAAAATTAAAAGCAAAACAATGACTTTAATTGGTAAGCCTTAAAACCAATTTGACTATCCACTCTGTTCATATGCTATTTATATGTTAGTTTACCAGTATCTGTTATAAACATATTTGTATTATAGTGAATGTCTAATTATGTGAAGTCCTTTTAGAATATGGTCCAGAATCCTACTTGGAGACAAAAGTTAGGTTTCTCCTATAAATAAAGGGGTTTTCTTTCGTTGTAAAGATGATCCATGAATCCTAAATATACTTCAAGATGAACATGAAGTATTTTCTCTTCTCTCTACTTTATTCTTCTCATTGTTTATATAGTTTCATAACAACATCCAATTAATTCTGAATTGGTTTGCTATAGCACACGAAAATCGTCAAAATTGAGGGTATCCGCGCTTTGGTGCTCGTTTGACCTTGATAATGGGTCGTACTGGCCGTGAGGGCCAACCGGCTATATAGAACAGGTCTTGACGGAAGTCCGCAAAAAAATTCGGAATATTTGACGTCGAAATCCGGATCACCCAAAAAATGGTTTGCTATAGCACACGAAAATCGTCGAATGGGGGTATGCACTTCGGGGCTCATCTAACCTTGAAAAACGGTTCGACTGGCTGTCAAGGACAACCGGATGCATAGCCAAGGTCTTGACGAATGTCCACAAACAATTTTGGAATTTTTGATGTCAGAATCCGGATCACCCAATTAATGGTTAGCCATAGCACACGAAAATTGTTGAAATGGGGGGTATGCGTGCTTCAGGGCTCGTTTGATCATGAAAATGGGTTGAACTGGCCGTGACGGCCAACCGGCTGCATAACCAAGGTCTTGACGGACGTCCATAAACAATTTTTGCAGTTTTGACGTCGGAATTCGGATCACCGAAAAAATGGTTTGCTATAGCACACGAAAATCATCGAAAGCGAGGGTATGTGCTCTTTGGTGCTCATTTGACCTTGAAAATGGGTCGTAATGGCCGTGAGGTCCAGCCGGATGTATATCCAAGGTCTTGACGGACACCCACAAAAATTTTTGGCATTTTTGACATCGGAATCCGGATCACCCAAAAAATTGTTTACTATAGCACGCGAAAATTGTCGAAATGGAGGGTGTGCACATTTTGGGGTTCGTTTGACCTTGAAAATGGGTCGGAATGGACATGAGGGCCAGCCGGCTGCATAGCTAAGGTTTTGACGGACGTCCACAAAAAATTTCAGCATTTTTGACGTCGAAATCCGGATAACCCAAAAAAATGGTTTGCTATAGCACACGAAAATCGTCGAAATAGGGGGTATGCGCGCTTCTGGGCTCGTCTGACCTTGAAAAAGGGTAGGACTGGCCGTCAGGGACAACCGACTGCATAGCTAAGGTCTTGACGGACGTACACAAACAATTTTTGCATTTTTGACATCCAAATGCGGATCACCCAAATAATGGTTAGCTATAGCACACGAAAATCGTCGAAATGGGGGTATGCGCGCTTGGGGCTTGTTTGACCTTGAAATGGGTTGAATTGACTGTGAGGGCCAACCGGCTGTATAGTCAAGGTCTTAATGGACGTCCATAAACAATTTTGGCATTTTTGACGTCAGATTCTGAATCACCCAAAAAATGATTTGTTATAGCACACAAAAATCATCGAAAGTGAAAGTATGCGCGCTTCGGTACTCATTTGACCTTGAAAATGGATCGGACTGGCCATGAGGTCCAGCTGGATGCATAGCCAAGGTCTTGACGGATGCCCATAAAAACTTTTGGCATTTTTGACGTCGGAATTCGAATCACCCAAAAAATGGTTTTCTATAGCACACGAAAATCGTCAGAATGAGGGGTATTCGCGCTTCGGGGCTCGTTTGACCTTGAAAATGGGTTGAACTGGCCGTGAGGGCCAACCGGATGCATAGCCAAGGTCTTGACGGACGTCCACAAAACTTTTTGGCATTTTGGACGTCGCAATCACCCAAAATATGATTTGTTATAGCACACAAAAATCATGGAAATGGGGGGTATACGTGCTTCGGGGCTCGTTTGACCTTGAAAATGGGTCGGACTGGCCGTGAGGGCCAACCGGCTGCATAGACAAGGTCTTGATGGACGTCCAAAAAAAATTCGGCATTTTTGATTCTAGAATTCGGATCACCCAAAAAATGGTTTGCTATAGCACATGAAAATCGTCGAAATGGGGGGTATGCGCTCTTCGGGCCTAAAAGGAGGGGAACGAAGCACTCGGCTGAGATTGTTGGAAAAGAGAGGCAGGGCCCGAGGCACTTGCTAACGAGCAGGCGGGACAAGACTGACTTGAAAAGACGCTCTACTTTACCATGAAAATGGGTCGAAAGAAGATCTATAAATCCTGAATATACTTCAAGATGAATAAGAAATATTTCTCTTCTCTCTACTTTATTCTTCTCATTGTTTATATATTTTCATAACAACATCCAATTAATTCTGAATTATTTAAGAATATGACAAAACACCAATGAATGTGATTGATAAGCTTTTTTAAAAAATTAAACGATACACTCCATTTATATGCTATTTATATGTTAGATTATTGAACCCAATTAAATTCAAACCAGTTAAGCACATGAAAAAAATGCATACCAATGAATTTATTTGATAATATAAGCGTTAAAACTAATTTAATGAGCAATCGATTCATCTGATTTTTATGTTCAGTCTATAATAAAAATATTGGAAAATATATATGCAGAGCCAAAATGCATGACTCGTAATTTTTTTTTAAATCAAATATTAACAAGATCTTAATATATTGTGGTTAAATTTTTAATATTATAAGAAAATAACAAAATTGTTGAAAATAATTTATCATATTTCTTTAAAATGATTAAATTCTTAGATAATGCATAATTTATTTTTTGAAGGATCCTGTATAGATGTACCTTAACAAATTTTTATATTATCGTATATTTCTGAGAAGTCCACAAAAATTAAATAGCAAGAAAAATAAAAAAAAGTTAAAATAATGAAAAATTTCACCTAGTTTGAATTTCAAGAACAAAAAATATCGTATAAATTGACGGATACAATATGTATTTATATAGGTATTTATAGATGCTTTCCAATTTTATTTTTTTTTTAATTTCATGAAATTAGTATCAAACTTATGTAATTGTTTGTCAAGAACATTGATGATCTTTTCGTAATATTTTCTTTCTGAAATTAGTATAAAAATTTATGCTATTTTTTTCCCCCAAATTTCGTAAGAAATCATATATAAAATATGAGTTTTAATAATTTACTTTTAATTTTTTAAAATTTATAAATTTTAATTACACTTACAAAAAGAAAAAATGTTATAATAAAATAAAATAAAATTGTAATTAATTATATTTTGTAAATCAACAAATAATTTTATCTAACTATTTTTAGTAATATAAATAATAATTTTAAGATGGAAAATAATATCAAAATGTTAGAAATAGAATGAATATTTTCTTTTTTGAATTTCATATTTTCAAAATTATATAAGTATGAAAGTAGAGAAATTTGGAATATTAATTTTTGAAAAGAAAAGTCCAAAAAAAGAAGTAAAAAAAAAAATAAGAAAGAGAAAAAATTGTTTAAAGAATAGAGAACAAAAAAATTGGGTCATTTTCTAAAATGGAACCCAATACTTCCACATGACACAATATAAATGGAGTCTTACAAGTATAGTCAGTCACCTTTTGTACAGTGTGAACTGAAAAGTAATAATTATAAGTTAGACTTTTTTGAAGTGATTTTACTTTTAAAGAGTAGTAATTTTACTTTTGAGGATAATTTGGATACAAGAAATAAATGAACTTACTCAATCAGCCTTAGCTTTCGAGAGAAATTCTCAAAATATCTCAAATTATCTCAAATTTGTTGTTCATGTCAAAATAGTGTCTTGCCAAATAGACATTAGCTTTTATAGACATTAGCTTTTGTTTATATAAATTCAATATATTTATATGCTCGACTCCTTAATCTTTTATAGACATTAGCTTAGCGGATTCACGTTAACTCAGATCAACCTTTTACACCTTGGCAAAGTATATTGTGCCCTTTTGATGGAGATTATACATCAAACTTCATATAGTATCTCACATGGTTACATGTCAGTTTTAGTGCTCCCACACTTCAGTCTTTCATTTATTGCATAACCTAGTAATTAGTTATATCATTACAATATTTGCTAGAATTTTGTGCTATTTACTTGACCAATGTCTCAATATGACTTTATAACCAGCATGTCAATTATCATTATGCATATCCTACTTAGTCATTCAATGTACTAACTGCATACTTTCTACCTATATTATTTGATAATATAGGCTCAAACATTCCCACTTGGCTTGTGGTTAGTACAAATTCAACTAACATAGTAACAACTTTTGATGAGTCTCCATTATTCGAGGATGACCTCTATCTTTACTTCAATGTTAGTCTTTAAATTTCAAAAAGTTAGAGTCAGTTAGGGGTTTGTCTTAGGAACTCGTCTTAGTAGAGCCTTTTAGACAGTTAGTTTACATTTACAAAAATCTCTACTCTCTTCTATTCTCGAATACATTGAGCATAGGGATGTATCCGAGAATAGGAGAGTGTAGGGATCTTTGTAATTTTTTCAAAGCGAAAATTGTGCATTATAACACACTATTAATTCAAAATAAATGTTATAACTATATTTCATTTAATTTCAATTCGTAGCAAACTTCTTGTCATTCGTCTCTCTCCTCTCTCTAAAAGTTGGCTACTCACTCTCTTTTTTTTTCCAGTCATCTCTCCCCGACCTCTCTCACTTTATACAAACACAAATGTATAGTTTGTGTTTGTATTTGTATAAGAAGACAGTATATACAAATACATATACATATCTCTCCGTCTTATACACTTATAATTATACAAATACATGTATCTTCATTCTATACACTTGTAAATATACAAATACAAATCTTCTTTTGCCAGTTCTGTTTTGTCTTTCTCTCTCTCGCTTTGTACAAACACAAATTTCACAAAATACATTGCATAATTTATATTTGTATGAAGCGAGAGAGAGATCTGATATACAAATACAAATATTTGAACTTGATTCAATTAGCGTTTTTGGATCAAATGTATATTTTTTGCTTATTTTTCTTTAAAAACACCGAGAACACATGAAGAACATAAACAACTCTTAAATTTTCAACATCTTCAATTCTTCACTAAATCATCTCAAATTCTGTCTACATCATTAACTTTTTAAAAAAAAACGGAAATTCTCACATCATCTGTAGAGTTCAAATAATTCACCCATATTTAAAAAATATATTCCAAAAAACAAAAATCGATCCCAAAATTTCAAAATTTTCTTTGATTCTTTTTTTTTTTTTTTGTAGTTTTTTACACTAGATCTTTGTTGACTCTATTTTGAGTTTATGTTCAAAATTACAAATGGTTTAAAGTTGTGGAGAATCTACCATTAAAGAAGGCATAATACATATATTGAACCCTAAACTTAGGTTCAAATTTTAACTCTGACTTCCAACTTTCATAATGCACGAACAGACACTTTAATTATCCAACTTTTAAGTAAATAAACACATGAGTCCTACATGACACAATACACGTAGGACACCATGTAGGACAAGAAATGACATGTAGGACATGTGTATCTGTTTGTTCAACTTTATACAAGTTTAAGTGTCTACTAGTGCACATTCAAAGTTGAAGGACATAAATTTGATTCGATGTCAAGTTAAAGGGCATATTTATGTACTATGTCATTAAAGAATGTTGAAGTTTGAAACTTTGAAAAAATTTCAATTGGGTCTAGTTGAGTTAGGTTGAATTTGATCTCAAAAGAAATTGAGTTTTGGTATCTAGCTCGGAGTGAAACTACTCTTGAAATTTGAGGTGAATTCGTGAAGAATTGAATAAGTTTGAATTTTGGGAATTGTTAATGTTCTTATGTGTTTTTGGTGTTCTTGTTGTTCTAAAGGTATGTAGAAGCAAAAAATATACATTTGATCCAAATATCTGTCTTCGTGTATGCAATGTGATATATTCTGCAAGAGTTTTACATTCACCTGAATTAAGTTAGATTTTTTTACATTCATATCTCAAATGGATGCTAAATTCGTTCAAAACTGTTTCAAAGATTTCTTATATTATCCAAAACAGTATGTGAGTTTCGTTTTTCTGCTTTCAACAAAAAATGTAAACCTTGTGTGAAAAGTTCAATGGATTATTCTTAAAGATACATTAGATGAAAGAATTTCAGTTATGTGTGTTCTATTTATATTATATAAAATTAGCCAAGGTGATATGAATTTTGACTTTGGATTAAAAATGCCTTAGAGGAAAAAGCAGTTTCACTTTTTCTTTGTAAAAGAAATTTTTCAACAACAAAATAATATTATTTAAGGAGGTTGTCGTTGCCATTTAAAAGGTGTAGGGGTATTATTTCCCACCCTTAAAGATTAAGGAGGTAAAATAAATTTAATTATTTTTAAAATAATGATATGTTTTGGATTAGTTTATGAGCAACTCCACTGCTCTATTGAACACAAGTGTGTTTGGTACGAGGGAGAAATATTTTCGGGCAAAATAAGTGATTATCTTACTTATTTTATGTTGTTTGATTAGTAAGACAAATGTATTGTTTCAAGAGAATTTAGGTATAATTTCCATAAATATATAACACTATATCTGAATCCCCACCCTTTGACATGGACCCGGGTGGGGAGTTCAGAGTTGGATACTAGATGAGGGTGAGGAGTTTGGCTCCTAGTTAGATTCAGGGTTGAGAGTCCTGAATAAATCAGGATTTTGACCTCGACTCAGGATCCGACTCTCAACCTTGAGCTAGGATCCAACTCTTGACCCGAGACTCAAATTTCGATCATGACCCAATAAAAATCTACTCCTAACCTCAACACATGATTCGACACTCGACCCTGACCCAAGGCTCAACCCCAACCACGATTAAGGTCAAGAATCAGATCACTAGTAGTGGTTGGATCTCAGCACTCGAGTCAGAGATTTGGGTTTCGAATTGAGATTGATAGTCAATTCCAAGTTAGAGATCGATCCAGGTCTAGTTGTGAGTTTTGAGATATGTTTTTCTTACATTATAAAGAAAAGTCATTTTTTTCAAATCCAAAGAAAATAAATTCATTCAAAAATATTTAAGCTAATCAAACATTAAAAAAATTGAAAAATATTTTCCTCGTACGAAACACCACCTAGATGTAACAAGTTGACAAACATGGAGTAGCAAAATATCGCTATCATACTTAAATACACCAACAAGAATTACCTCAAACTCAATTATGTTTGGACGCGGTTATAACAACTTGGTCCATAGCGTGATGATATATATATATATATATATATACAGTTTTCTCAGAAAATTTGATCAATTCTAAAAAATTTATATTAGTTTTCGAGGTTTAATTTCACTTTTAATCACAAATTTTTATTTTTTCCCTCCAAATAAAATTAATGTTTAGAACCTTCCGGGTGGCTCAGTGATTTGATTGTGACTTCCATATTGGAGTTCGAAATTTCTTGCCAGCAAAAGTGCAGGATTTACTTTCTGGGTAAAATTCGTTGCACCGAACTTATCTAGTACTGATTACCTCTCGTGTGTTATTATAATGAAGCAAATAGCAATTGTTGATTTTCCTTGTCATGAAAAAAATATTCAGATACAACTTCAAATTTCAAAAATTATTTTTCAAATAACTCATTTTTGTTCAAATTTTAATAGAATGTATGAACAAAATGCTGGGTTATTAAAGTATAACATGGTCCATTAGGCTTAAAATTTCCGAGTGGAAAAAGTCTCATGTCATAACAAAATATATGCTTTGAAGTGGTCTAATACTTCACGTGTCAAATTATACTATAGTATTAGACCAAATAAATTTATATTATAGCTAATACACATCAAACCATGCTGTATTACATAATTATATAATTAATAGTAGAAGAATTAATATATGACTCCTCGTATAGTTAGTTAGGGCTACACCATACTGACCACAAGTTAGGACTAAGAATATATTGAAATACTAATGAAAATAGTATACTAGTACATTTTAAGTTCAAGAATTTTGAATTATCTAAAAAGAATACTATAAACATTATTTTCCTATCCATCCAAAGAAAGTATTCAACAATAAAATAATGATGTATCGTATAAAATTTTGACTCTTAATTATACATATTACAAGGGTAACATATTAGTAATTATTAGATTGTTATTGGATAGTGTATCAACTAACCTCTAATCTTTATGGTATTTTTTGCGATGACGCATCTTACAGAATGGATGATTTTTAAGCAGTAACAAGATCAAATGTTCTTTAAAGCAAAATAGATAATTATAAAAAAGTACATTGATTTTCATGGTTTTACAACTTTAGCAGAGTTGGGACTAATAAAGGAAAATTATATAATTACTCATGTATATTATGACAAATATTTAATGAGGCTAATATATCTAGAATAAAAATGTAAATATAGTAACTCTTAATGGGTTAACGGTTTACCCGATAAAGAAATTGAACGATCTACTCCCACATCAATAAGGAGTTAATTATAAAATTTTAATCCGCTCCTTAACTGTTTATTCGTTAACTCAATACCAACAAGTCAATGTTGTGATTGACTTATCAGTTACAGTTCGATTTTGAACATTCCTAATTTCCAATAGTTTAAGAGTATTTAGCATTTTTTGTTATTTTTATTAGAGAAGTAGCAATTATCTTAAATAATATGGCTTAATAATATAACGATTTACTTTTCGTATAAATTAAAAACTTTCTCCATCATGTTTTTATACATTAAAAACCAAAAATGGATCTAAAAACCCATACTATAAAGGACTATTTCACACCAATCTTACAAGAAACTCTCTTCATTTTAATTTGATTTCTAGAATATTACTTTTAAAGGATTTTTGACACACTCCAAGTCTAATTTTCACACATTTGTACTATTAATGACTGCCTAAAATAAGATGATTCTCAAATTGACAGCCATAATGCAACAAACAGATTACCTTTTTAGAAAGTTATTTATGTCAATCTGAACATTGGATGAGATTTTATTTATTTTTTTAAAAAAAGAAGTTATTTACATTGGAAAAAAACAATAGTAGAATCCAAAAATATATTGATCAAAGTAATTGATTTCAGTGTGAATTCAAATTTCAATTTCCAAATATATGTTACTACTAGCTTTTGATCAAGGTATTGGATAAGATTTTATCCAAATTTTATCTTTAATATTAAAATTTTATCTTCGATTTTATATTTAATCATGAAATTTAATTTTAAAAATCTGATCTTCGAATATTTTGATGTTCCTAAAAGCTAGTCTAACTTTCACTCATGGGAAAAGCAACCTTACGCAAAGGGTGGCTCGGTACACACTCTTCAACAGAAAATTATGTGGTGTAAATAGGTTATAAAACGTTTATTATAATGAATGTTTGTTTAATTTTGCACACCCTTAATACAATCGAGAAGAAAATTTCGACTCCCTTTATTTAATTCCTGGCTCCACTATTACTTTCACTTAGAAAATTTCAAATCTTTTCAAAATAAAATGCATGTCCAAACACAACGTCAAGTTTCAAAAATCACGACTTCAATAACTCAAAATTTTAAGTTTCAACTTCAGAATCTATGATCAAACGGAAGCGTAATATTTGAAAACATTTGCTAAAAAAATAAAAATAAAATTATTTTGACATTTTTAACATCTTGATTCCGCGTTAATATTGATAACATCATGATTCTTTGACCTAGTTTCCAAACCTCCATACTATGAGTAGCATAGCAAAAACAATGCAATTTTATTGGCATTTGGCTTCACATGACAACAAATTTTGCCTTTTTTTAGACATAAGATAGGTCAAATTGGAATTGTCATACTTATTTTCCTTAAATATTTATCTTAGCGAGTTAAAAGAGCATTGTATAATCTTCATAAAAGTGCAATTGGGTCGGCAATCTCCTCAACCATTAAATCCAAATTATATTCTTATTGTCCAAAGAAAAAATATAATAATAATAATAATATATTTTGTATAATTTTATAAATGAGTTTCAAGGATATGAGGTCAATGTAGATATCATATTTTTTTTATAAATGAGTTTCAAGGATATGAGGTCAATGTAGATATCATATTTTTTTTAATTTTCATGTGATAAAAAAACTGTTCTCAATATCTACTGCGATGAAAATATTTTTCTGAACCGTCTAAAAAGATACAAGAATTAAATTATTGAAGAGGGGGAAAATACTAATTAGTAAAATTGTAACGATATCCAAAGAAGAAATAATAATAATAATAATAATAATAATAATAATAATAATAATAATAATAATAATATGATGATGATGATAAAATAATATTAACATAGTAACCCAAAATTTATTTTAGCTACAAAAAATATATAATGTAAAAAATATAATTAAAGTTATTTTTTCATAAAGATAAATTTTCCTTTTAGAAAGAATGGTTAGATGTTGAGATTGAGGACTCATTTGGTCATAAATTTTGAAAGTATTTGTTAAAAAAAAAAAATTGGTCAAATATCAGTTTGGCCATTAATGTTGAAATATTTCTTTGGAGACTTGTTTTGAAATATCAAAATCTGTTTCAAACTTACTTTTGCGCTAGCATATAATTATAGGTTTCGTTCTAAATTTTAAAACTAGCTTAAAACTTTTATATTTTATATTTTATATTTTAAAAATATATATGTATTACGTACTTCAAATTTGTTTTGTTTGATTTGTACGAATTTTATTTAATTTGTATAATTTTTGCTTCATTTCAAATTTCTAAGCCTTCGTCGATATATAAGGTCACTCATCTCCAACATTGAATAATATTTGCTTGTAACATATAATTTTGTCTTTAGATTTGTAAATATTTGTCAACTTATGAGTTCTTTCACATCCAACATTGAATATATTTGCTTGTAGTAATATATAATTATTTTTTTCAGATTTGTAAATTCTTGCTAATATATGAGATCTCTGTCATTGTTAACTATTTATTTATTTATTTATACTAATGGATATATGTAATTAATTATAATTTAACAAATTATAGTAGCTAGTAATTGTATTATTAGAAATTTTATTGAAATGTCACGTTATGATTATACAATATTATCTAATTCATTATAAAAATGATGATTCGAATGAAGGCTTTTATATAATTTGGAATTAGCAAGTATAATTTCTTAATGGTATACTTTTATGATTTTTAAAATTTATGGGTACAAGTCATGTTACATGTCT
>NC_028642.1:343466-370726 GCF_001406875.1 Solanum pennellii
TATATATATATATATATATATTGTGATGTATCTTAAAAAATACGATCAAATACATTTTGAAATTTCACTCAAATATACTTTGTAAAGAAAATAAAATAAATTATGATCAAACACTATCTTATTTTACGCGGATCAAAGACCATTTGAGTTTTTTTCTTAATTCGGCTATTTTCAAAAATAAAAATAACATATTTAAAGAATACCCAAATTTACATTAAATTACAAAGTTTATAATTAATATATACTAACTCCTTTTTTAGGTCTCATACTTTTTATTATTGATCAATTTTACTTATTTTTATATTTGAAATGGAGGGGAAGATGAAGTAGAATTTAAAATTAAAATAAGTCAAACAGAAAGAAAAAGAAATAAAGAAAAATTTAAAATGAAAAAAATATATATTTTAAATTAAATTAACACGTGTCGTTTAATAATTATAGTATAATGACATTTGTTTTTAAAATTTTGAAATTGATCAAAAAATAATGTAATAATATAAGTTCGAAATTATTTAGGGTATAAGATAGCGTTCACATAGTTAATGTATCTTTTTAAAAATTCGAAACAACTTTATGTGGCACTTTATGTCTTTCTTTCGTATTTATATGTTTCATTTAAGGATGGATAAAAAGTGTAAATGTAATGATAAAAAATATATAGAAAAACTCGCATAAGAAACATAATGTTATGAAATCTCTATTCTACCAATTTTGATTATCTAAAAAATATTTATGACCGGCATTATTTTTTATGAGAGTTGTTCTTTATTTGTTTTATTAAAAGAAAATCACTCTAATATAAAAATATGATATCATAAAGTATAAATTACTATACAAATAATTTAAAAAATATAATTTATAGCCAAAATATTATTACAACGATAAAAATTAAATTTAACATCTGACACTTATACTTTTACATTCGAACTTTACATTTCAATTCTAAACCGCGTCATCTTTCTTAAGCTATTTTCTTGCCCCTTTTCATCTCAGTCAACCTTCTTATAATGATATTAAAAAAATATTTTTAAAAAAATAAAACAAATATATATTTTAAATATTAAGTTTTTTTTAAAAAAAGTTGTATAAACTATAATGTATTTTTTCATCCAAATATATTAGGGCAGTTTCATTTTTCTACTTGAACAATGATGATATTTCAAATAGAAAAAAGAAAATAACTGATAACTGAGATGTATTTTAATAAATAGTTGATGAATACATGATAATTCTGATAACAAACTTGTGAAAATATGATACTACTCGTAAGTGATAGCTTTGATGATAGGCGAAATTAATGTGTTAGATAAATTCTGTTCAAACTCAATAACTTGAAAAAATTAGAATATTAAATTCATAAACTTCAAATCCTGTTTTCGTCTCGCGCTTTTGTTAACATTTAACACTATAAATATTCATCCTTTCCCCCTTCCAAACAAATCTCATTACTCTGTATTTCTCTTAAAGAAACAAAAAAAAAATCAAATAACAAATGAAGCCCTTTTTCTCATCATCAAAATCATCATCATCATCCACCTCTTTTTGTGAATCTTTAATGGAAGAAACAATACAAAATTCTCAATCAATTATCAACAAATGGGATCTCGACGCTTCCTCTATCTCTACATCTACCTCTTATAACAGAGTCGCGAATCTCTTCCGCGACAATCCTTTAGAAGCCAAACACCTTCTTGAATCCGTTAACGACTTACAACACGCGATGCAGTTCATTATTAAAGATAAATCTACCTCTAAACTACTCGTTCGAGCTCATAATCTCATTCAAATTGCTATTAAGAGACTCCAGAAAGAATTCTACACCATTTTATCAGGTAGTAGCTACTTCCTTGATCACGAAACAATGTCGTCATCAAGAACTTCAAAATCATCTATGGAAGACGAAGTTTCGGAAAGTGTCATGGCTGATTTGAAAGCAATTGCTGATTGTATGATTGCGGCTGGTTATGGAAGAGAATGTGTAAAATTGTACAAAGTTAATCGAAAATCAGTGATTGATCAGACTCTGTTTTACTTAGGGATTGAAAAATTGAATTCTTACCAAGTTCAGAAAATGGATTGGGAATTAATGGAAACGAAAATCAAGAATTGGTTAAGTTCTGTTAAGATTGCTGTCACTGCTCTGTTTCGCGGAGAACGAATACTCTGTAATTATGTATTCTCTTCCTCTGTTAACATTAGAGATTCATGTTTCTCCGAGATTGCTAACGATGGTGCTTTAACTCTGTTCTTGTTCCCGGAAATGGTGATGAAGTTCAAAAAGTTATCTCCAGAGAAAATGTTTAGAGTTTTGGATATGTATGAGATTCTTTGTGAGCTCTGGGATGAGCTCGAATCGATATTCACATTTGATTCAATGGCGGTAGTCAAAGCTCAGGCAATGGCATCACTGAGTAAGCTCGGTGATGCCATTAGAGCTATGTTGTCTGACTTTGAAATCGCCGTTCAAAAAGATTCCTCGAAGGTGGTGGTTGGTGGTGGAATTCACCCGTTAACTCGATATGTTATGAACTATCTTGTTTTCCTTGGTGATTATAGTGGCGCGATTTCTGATATAATTGTTGATTACTCTCCAATGTCAATACAAATGTTGTCGGAGTCTTGCTACTTGAGTCCTACATCTGGGGACGGGGACTCTCCGTCCTCACCCATTGTGGTACGGCTCACGTGGCTCGTGCTCGTCCTTCTATGTAAGCTCAATGGTAAAGCACAACTATATAAGGATGTAGGGTTGTCCTATTTGTTCCTAGCGAACAACTTAAACTACGTCGTTTTGAAGGTTAGGGAATCGAACTTGAAGCTTCTTCTTGGATCCGAATGGATTTCAAAGCACGAAATGAAGGTGAAGGAGTATATGTCAAAGTACGAGAGGACAGGGTGGAGCAAAGTAGTTACATCAATACCCGAGAATCTTACGATGGAAATATCACCGTCTAAAGTGAAGGAATACTTCTTCAAATTCAACTCGAGTTTTGAGGAGGTGTATCGAAAACAAACTTCATGGGTCATACCTGACCCGAAACTCCGTGACCACGTCAAAATATCATTGGCTAGTAAGATTATTTCGATATATCAAGCTTTTTACGAGATGTATCAAGGAGAACTGGACATCGGGACGGAGTCAATTGTCCGATTTGCCCCCGATGATTTACAAAATTACTTATCGGATTTATTTCTTGGTGCTAGTTTTTCAGACTCTAGTATGGGGCGGAGCGGGTCATATTCACCGTCCGTGTCAACATCAACATCACAAGATCGATAAATTATGTGTATTTGAAAGTTTACGAGACAAGAGAAGAGTTTGTGTAGATAAAACCAAAAAAATGATTTGTTAATTTGTATGTAATTAATTATGCATAGAAACGTTATGTTGAATGGCACAGACTAACAAAACTAAATATATAAATCATTTTGTCTTTACATATTTGTGTGTTTTTATTTATTGTATTAAGTATATTATTTTAGTAGAGTAGTTGACTAATTCCAACGAAAAAATTAAAAGCTTGGACGGCTTCTTATAATAAATGTTCTTTTCAATAGGCAAAAAATTAACGTTACGATTGAGAAAGAAAAAAAAAAGGTTTTAAAGTAGTAGTTAAATTTTGGCATGACATGTTAGATAGTACCTAGATAAACCAAAATTTTTGTAGGAATTTCTGAAGTAGATGGTGGTTGATAAAAAACTTTTTTAACTGTCATTTTTCGTATGAATACTTCGTGAAACATGAAACTTGTGATTTGTGATAAAATACTGATTCATTCGTTGAGACTAATGCGATCTTCATAGAGTTTTCGAGATACTTTTCTATGAAGTTCTGTTGGAATAAAATTAAAGATATGTTAAATATTTTAAACTATTCTTTTTATTTTGTGTTTTTAAACTTGTCGTGCTGAGAAGTTGAAATTAAAAATTTACTAATAAGAATAAGTTTTTAAAAAAAAAATGGACTAGAAAAACAAAAAAAATCATAACAATGGGACATAATTAAATTTATTATAATAACTAATTGAAAAAAGTTCCAAAAAAATGTCAAAAGGATGTCATTATTATTACCACAAATATATATATAAAGGACAATATAATATTTCTAGGAAATAAATTCATATGGACGTCATTATGTTAATGATTATATGTTAACGTGTGCTTATAGTGATAAAAGAAGAAACACAAGTGTTTTTAATTGAATGAAAATTCGTGATCCATCTTAGATTTTTTCTTGATATGTTAATATATTTCTTTAGAAAATTTTAATAGTTCAATTAATTATTTATTTAAATTTTCATTTCATTAGTAAAAATCCAATTTTTCACCTTATTGTCTCGCCTATTTTCCTTACCCATGCACTCAATTTAAAAAATAAAACTCCTTAAACTTCGATATATATTAGTAATACATTACAATACAATATAGGTTTCTTAAATATATATTTTTGGGTGAAAAAAATGCATTATATTTCTAAGGGATAATTAGAAAAACTAATAATGTTTGATATGGAAGAAAATATTTTTCAAAAAATTCAAAGATTGAATGAGAGCATAATATATAGTTGGAAAAAAATTGACCCCATCTTATTAGTTATACTATCTATTTATACACAAGAAAATAACAGAATTCTTAATTCCCCTACCCAAATCCTAATACATGAGGCCTACAATTCCTATATTTAGCATAATCATAATTTATAATATACACATATGTATTACCAAATATACATATAACCATTGTGTTTATAGTCAATACCCCAAGTGTTTATAATGTGACACCTTATTAAAGATACTATGAGTGGAAACATAACTAGAAAAAGTAGTTTTAGGAATAGAATGACAATTTATTTCAATATGTTTGATTCAGTCATTAAAGTCCGACAATATGCAATGCTTCTTGGTTGTCACCGTACAATCGAAGAACATAAAGAAATTTATGAAGACGTTGATAGATCAAATTTAGGACAACTATTTTAAAATTAGGCCTTGACAAGCACAAGTAATATGTCATATTTGAGGCAAAATTAATAACAACACTTGTGTAACCAAAAATTGTCATACTTAAGGCAAAATTGTTTGTAACAAATAACATTTTGATTATAAAAAATAAGGAAAAAATTATTTAATCCCTAGCATGACCCGGCCCAAAAACCAAATATTCCTATTATAAATGCTAATTTAATGTATAGTTTGAAATAATTACATATTGCTACACTAAATAATAATTGTATACTAGACTTTAAGTCAGATACATCACTCCTCCAGATTTCAAGTCAGATACATGCGCCAAAGATATTAGATACATTCTGAAATACGGATACATTCATAAAGAGAGAGGTGAGCGAGAGAACTGATGTAGATATATGAAATCACACTAGATACATGTATATGAGCACCACATACATTTTGAAATATAGATACATTGGGAGAGAAGTGATTGAGATAGGGCGAGAGAAGGGCAAGCGACAAAGAAAAGAGGTCATTGTGATAGGAGTGAGATGAGTGAGAGTGTAAGTGTATCCAGGATACATGTGAATCACATTTGGATACAGGATATGTGAAATCAATTGCACCTTATTTGACTCATATGTATCTCAGATACACGTATCTGAGTATGACAGATACATATATCTAGCAAAGTAAATGTGGCACAAAAGGTAATTTCAAAAGCTAGAGTAAAAGCACGTAATAAGGCCTAAAACTAATGGAATTTGTGTTTTTTTTAGGAGAAACTACATAATTAGACATACTTCATTACCATATTATCATTATTACCTATACTTCAAAATACTACGTATTTTATCACTAATTAAGAGTTTCCTACAATATATTAAGGAAGATACAATTAGATACATGTGTTTTGCTACCATTTACACTAAATAGGGGGGGAGGCGAACGAAATGAGGAGGGAGGCTGGTGAGCTTTGTTATGATCCAAGATACATGTTAATCACACTAGATACATGTATATCTGATATGATTCGCATGTATATGGGACATTAGATACATGAGAGAGTGACGATCGAGATGAGTGAGATTCGTTATGTATCCTAAATACATGTGAATACACTTAAATACAATGTATCTAGAACAATTACACATAATTTTGACATCATATATCTGGAGATACATATATCTAAACGTATCTTATTACAGCAAAATTGGGTAAGATATGTAATATGCAAACTAATTTGTTTCTACGTAATTAGCTCTAAACTAATAGAATTTATCTTAGTTTCTCTTAGAACTAATTAAAAGTAGTCCTAGATGAGTCGTCTATGTACTTGTAAATTGGGTCTATTTTGCTTAGGAGACCCAAATTGGTGAGCCCAAAATGAAAATGTTAAAGCTGAAGAGCGTAAAAAGATGTTGAGTGTGGCTGCTGGGATTCGAGCCCAGGTCTCCACGGCCACAACGTGGAATTCTTACCACTAAACTACAGCCACTACATGACAAATTTCTACAACTTTATTTAATTCGTGATCTTTGATAAGTATTTAACATTGAATAAGAATTGTCTAAATATATATATATATATATGAACTCAAATATGAATTCTTTAATTTTTTTAAAAAAATAAAATCTATATATTTTAGGAATAACATAAAAAAAAAATACATTATGAATCACAATCGCTAATATTCTATAATATTTTATTACTAAAATATTTGAAAGAGTTATAATAAAAATAGATATCCTTTGACTTTTCAAATAATAACTAAGACAAACAAATTGAGACGATGGAAAAATAATAAACTCAGTTACATAAAGGTTACACCAGCATATGATATTTTCACAGACATGGAATTATCATTTACCTCATGATATTGGTTTTGTAATTTGATCTCCAAGTTTAGGACAATCAAGGTTTAAAAATGTTCACATTTTTCTTGTTAACCTACTCAGTGTCCGATACTCACATTTGTTTTTTGTACTAATTCAGATCCGCCACTAACGCTTGGAGTAGCTTAATAGAGTCTAACTTATTTTGGTACATTGATCGATTCATCTTATAACAAAAATATAGCAGAACTTTTCTTTCACAAGCCCAGCAGACACGGTGGTCTTAATAGCATCCATATTGTATCTGCTTATACAAGAAATTCAGCACTCAAAGAGTCATATTATATAAAACCTGTCATCTTTTTCCATTAAGTAATGCAATACATCTATTTTAGCTCTGCCAAGATAAAACTGTAGTTTGTTAACAACTCTATCAAAAGCTAAGTCTTTCTATAGCTCCGAGAAACGGGGAAGAATACAAAGAAACTTGAAGGACAAAACTCACAACTTCTATAGCTTATGGGTGTTAAAATGTGTTTCAAATCTTGGATTCAAGTTACTAAAGACCCTACAATAGAAGTCCTATCTATTCCACCTTTAGTCAAATCAGTTATACTGCAAACATCGGAATCTTTCAAGGTCTAGCTATGGATTTCCTTTTGGTGGACTTGAAGCTCTATTTTCTGTCTTCTCCAAACTTAACGGTGGTTTCTTTTGAGTATTATTTAAGAAGCTTCTTGCATAAAGGGCCCCAAACACAATGACCTGAAAAAATGAAATTAACCGTAAAACAACATAAAACAGAAAATGGAAGTTACAGCTTCCAAAGCCAAGAGACGATGAAGTAAAATGCTTACAGCTCCAATGCATTGCTCCCAGCTGAGGGGATGGCCAAACCACAAGCATGACAGCAAAATGCTCAACAACTACATCAATTTAATTGAGCAGAAGTCATTTTCCTAGGATTGAAAATATTTATGGTGTTTGGTTTGTGAGTGAAACATTTTCCAGAAAAATTAATATCAGCTAACTGGTGAGTGTTTTGATGAAACTTTTGAATACGAGAGACTAATAATAATGTCTAAGTGTAAGTTGAAGAAAATAAATATAAAGTCAAAAGAATAGATAGTCGTAAAGCAAATGACTTTCACGCAGAACAGAACTGGCAATAGCTGGAACATCCATGAAATCTCAGGAGATTGATACAGGAATCAGAGGTGGATAGTCTATTTCATAGTAGAAGACACAACTGACTCCTTGATCTGGGGACAGAACAAGACTTCCTCTGTGAAAGTGCTACACTCTCGAAATGGGATAATCGACTCCTAGCCTAATATGGAGGGCAAAACTACCACCCAAAGTTTATCTGCTTCAGCTAGATTACCTTAAATGAAGCCTGTCTTTCACAAGATACCCTCAACAGAAGGAAGGGGCTTTTAGTTTGCTCACAGATGTCATACGTGGCAAAATAGCCCTAAGACACTTGACCATCTTTTCGTACATTGTGCAATCATTGCTGGCCTGTGGAACGTGTTTTTATTTTTGGACTTCTCTGGGTCATGCCACAATGTGAAAGAGGCCTATGAAGTTGTAGTCTATGGAGAGTAATAAAACCATCAAGAAGACTTGGTTAAGATCCCAGCAATAATTCTTCTTTTTTGGGTATTGTGGAGCGATAGTAATTGAAGATGTTTTGATGGAATCTCAACGCCTAATCACTCCATCAAAGCTAAAAGTTTACAGCACTGACCATTTTCCGGACTTTGTTAGCTCCCTAGTCATAACTTCATATACAGTTATAAAGAGTTAATTTTGTTACATCTTTTTGCTTTCTCTGTACTTTTGTACTATTGCACCTTCTTGATGATTTCAATTAACGAAATACCTTCACCCAAAAAAACCTTCCACCCATAAGTGAGGGAAGTCATTTTTCTCCTTTTTGATAGAAAAAGCAAAACATCAAAAATGATTTCCGTCATACCAAACTGCAGAAAATGACCTGGAAGTCATTTTCCCCTTCCCTCATATCAAACACACCCTAAGTGGAGAGCATAAAACTTTCTCAAACCCTTAAACTATTTCTTATTACCTGTCTTGTGGTCATTATGGTTGCAAAGGTTAGAGCACCAAATGTGCGGATTGTGTACGAAATGAAGAATTGACTAGCTGTTGCTACCTGTAACAAAGAACGTAAACAGATATAATTACATTTTAATGACAGAAACGAGTCTTCGCAATTTGGCAGAGAACAGAGTTTCTCCATTTAAGCAAATCAAGATTTATCTATTTTAAAACAACTTACAGTCGAAAGCAGAGCAATATCAAAGAAACAATCATGATGGCAAGATACGAAATCAATTGCCATGAGAAGATTGCCTTGCATAATCATACCTAAATGGGAAATAAAACACTAGTCATATCTAGTCATTGAAACATAAACTCGAACATTCTTAATACAAACTTGGAATACTCAAACATTTAAAATGTCATTCAACTGAATATCCTGCCTAACAAAAAAGACACTAGGAGCTGCTGCATATCATTGAACCTTACATTCTTAAGTAGCTGTCAAGAATTTCTGCACTTGTGAATGCAGATGTCCGAGACGGATTTCCATCCACGCTCATGTAATAGAAAGGTCAAATAATATGCAGTACACAGCAAGGATGTTATTACGAACATTGAGGAAAATTGGAAGGCACATAGCGCTATGAATAGTCAAAATTTTAGATCTAAACTGAAACATAATTCAAGGCCAAACACACTTAAGCTTGGAAGCTAACCAAGTCTTCATACTCATCAGCTGTTGCATGAATTTGCATTTCAGATAATTTATAGAATCAATTTAAATGTTATCAGCAAATATCTACAACAAAAACAACAGACCCAGTGTAATCCCACAAGCGGGGTCTGGGGAGGGTAGTGTGTACGCAGGCAGGCCTCACCCTAACTTGTGGAGGAAGAGAGGTTTTTTGCGATAGACCCTCAGCTCAAATAAAGAAAAGAAAGCAATTCAAAGCAGTTCTGGAAAAAAGAAAGTGCGAAAGTGAAGCAGCCAGGGGAAATAATAAGGAAGGATTACATAGCATTCTAAAAGAAAAACAATAACAATAGCTAAATAATACGATAACCAAAGTACAAGAAACAACATAAAGCAACAGAAATCGAAGAACAAGAAACTACGAGAATAACACTAATACTACTGGTATGAAAGGAGAAGAAGATACGGTGCTCCAAACTAACACCAAGCCCTATCTGACAAGAGAGCAAGGCAACACTCAACCAACAACTAACCATCTACTGTGATTTGTACGTCTTCCCAGAAAACCATGGAAATTATTGGAGATGACAAGCTTAGTGAGAAGACATGGAAAATAACAAAATAGTTAAATTTGTAGAAGTGCTCAGCAGCTTGTCCGGTAATTTGTAGATGTAAGATTGAAATTTTTTTAACCCTGGTGTTAAGGTTGCAGCACCTTGACTAATTCCAGAGGATGGGAAAATATCACCTAGTGTTTTTGTTTCCGCTAGGCTTTGAACCCGAGATCTCATGGTTCGCAACCCACTTCATTGACCACTAGGCCACACCCTTGAATGCGTAATATTGAATCTTATATCAACTCAAACATACTACTCATTAGTTGCAGAAACTGGTTTTGCAACTACAATAAATGAGATCTTACCAGTGAAACTAAGAAGACAAGAACAGACGGTTGTGTAGAATATCTGCGTGTGTATTTCCATATCATAGCCTTTAAAAAGTTTATCCTGGAATGTGCTCGTAAATCCATCAAACCTGTGAGATCAAGTGCTTTATTAAAACCTTGTTTCAGAAGCTAACAAACTACTATTCAATTCTAAGATAACTAAATTTCTCCTTTTAATACAAACTAATGAAACAGAGAACTCAATAAGGGTATATTTGCCTCTTAAATTAGAATCTTGTATCTGCTTGTGGGGTGAAGGTTTGATATTTTTATTTTTGACTCCTACTATCTCAAAATAACTCCTCTGCTAGTGAACAATTAAAAGAGCTCATTGAGCAATAGCATCAGGTAAATAGATTTGTAAAAATTTGTTGTGAAAGCAAAAGAGATGGATTTGATATGCCAAGTAACATATAATTTGTTCACCAGAAATTTAACAAAAGATAACTTTCTAGTTTTTATGTATTAATTGTTAGTCATTCATACGGTCTATAAAGCACATTCTGATCTTTTTCCACCTTTGATTGACTTGGATGCTCCAATCATAGAGTATTAGGAGTCAGATTATTTTTTCTGGATATCTTAGCGAATAAGGTGAAAGACAGTATAACAAGGAAGGAAAAAGAGATAACACTATAAGAACCTTTAAGATAAACAAAACTAATTCAAATACAAGATATGAGATGGAAAGCTTGAACCTAGTTTTCTAGATCTCCGGCACACATTCTCAAGAAAGTCTCAAGTTAATCGAATCCACCTGGTTCTCTTAACATTCATTAATTCAATGACCAAAGGTTTAAAATGTTGGATTATATCAATTCATACCCAAGATAGCCCATCATAAGAGAGACTCCCCAAATGGTGCTCTCCATTTCTCTACTGTATGGGATAGTGTCCCCTTCTGCCTAGAACCAAAAACAAAATGTAAAAATATTGCCTCGAGGATATAACTGCACAGGAAAAATATTCTGAACACTACCCAGCACAAAAGCATGTGCCAGAACAATAATCTTGTTAGTAAGTCCGTTTATTAGTTTGAAGAATCAGCCGCTAGAACATAATTCTGTTTCGGGCTAACAAATTATACTCCCTCTAGTCCATATTAAGTGAATTATTGGGACTTCTTTTATAGTTCAAAATAAGTGAATAATTCAAAGTTCAAGAAAATTGCCGGGACTTTTTTCCATATTTAACCTTCATTTAATAAGGTTCTTAACTACTTCACATTTTCTAGGAGACTAGTTTGGAAATAATCAAAAGGGTAATAGAGGAAAGTAGCCTTTAATTTATGTCCTTAAGCATTTTTCATACCCCAACATTTCACTTATTATGGACTATCAGGATAAAATACCTGGCTTCAAAACAGTCCCTCAACAAGTTAAACAGTATAATGTCATGCAATCGTTCATTCGAAAGATATGGAATCAGTAAACTATTTGTTCTGGTGTTTCAGGTCAGCATGAAAGTTCTAGGGAGCCTGGAGGTGCAGTAGAAGTTGCCCATTTAATGTCTTCCAAATAGAAGAGGTAGGAACTTCAACCCAGTAATCCCTCATTCAGAGCTCATAACATATTTAGGCCATTGCACCTGTCCATTAGAAATGTATGTTTCCATATCTCCGAGTTTTTGAAGATCCAGTATAACAACTATACCTTAATCCCACGCTCTATAGTTGGGGTCCCATTTGGAACCATATTTTTCCAATATCCAATAATTTTTAGGTTGTCTAGCACTAATAGTTCTTCATATTTTCTAATGGCATACAGATGTAGAAGATTAAAATGACTCCAGCACACATTGGACCTTACTGTAAGGTTACCAACATGATTGTGTCTTAATCCAGATGGTATCTCACATATATGGAACTTTTACTTCCATTGTGTTCTATTTTTCCCTAAATCTGCAAGATTCCCAGAGATTACAAGTCTTTTGTGACAACGTCTCCGCTCCTAAATCATGGCTACTAGAAAAGGTTAATACAAAGCAAAAGATTTATGAAGGATTGATGCAAAATAATTCCTATTTGGCTTAGTGGCAATTCAGAGAAACACAAAGGTGATTCAAAGAAGACATTAGTTATTACCGGATATAGAATAAATAATGAACAGCCAAGTGTGACTAGGAATGCCACGAAATAGTCCTGTCCTTTGTACTTCTTTTGCATGATGATAGTGCCCCAGATCTGCATGAATACAAAAGGCAAAAGTAAGATGAGTATCAAATTGGGAAGCATACTCAATAGGTTACTTGTATAAACAAAACATTGCAGGTGAGACAATGTAAAACTACGAGATGCAAAGAGGCAGAATAACAAATGAAAAAAGGTAACTTTTAACTTTAGCAAATGAGGTGGTTTTATTGAAATTATATGTCCTAAAATAGCCAAAAGACTACCTAGAAAACACCTTATAACTTTAGTTTTAGTGTTTCACCAGTTAAATTTTTCATACTAATGGGTAAATTCATATTTCATTGTTTCAAATAGATGGATATGGTATCATGGGCCAGAAGTCATAGCTACAAGCCTTTGAACAGCAATGCTAACACTCAAACAAATTATATAATTGAAGCTGACTACATAATTCCAAACCAGTCTTACCAGGAATTATATAAACTACATTTTCCAGCAATTACAACACAACCTAAATGGCAAGTTAACTTACCATTACAGGTATCATCTTGGCACATTTTGCCAGGGTTTGAACAGGAAAGCTGACGTATTTGAGAGCCTGAGCAAGAATCAAAACTATCAGTACTTGTTAGATATTACTTCACATTTGCCAAGTTTTATCTGTCCAAATCTTATATGTGTTTGTTTTTTGCTTTTCACAATCTTGTTTGTTAATGTTTACTATATGTATTCTCCTTTGTCTTTTACTTCATTTTCATGTAACCATAAGGAAAACGATAAAACTTGCCTCGTACTGACAAGTTGTTGTAAGGATGTTAGACACAGAAACAAGACAATACTTATGGAGTGGAGCTACGGGGTCCAATGCCTTCTTACTTGCCTGCAAATCAAAGAATTGGAGGCAAATGCTTAGTACAGTGTGTGACAAAATTCCCAAGAATCACTTGTCAAATACTGAAGATTTCATTCCCTGCCTCGTCAAGAGGCTCTCAAAAGAGATTGGAATCATGAACGGTACATTTGCAGTATTAGATAAATAAGTCATCTATGCTTATAGCCTGGAATTGTACCAATAGAACTCCAGCAGAGACTGCAGAGGTGGTAATCCGATTGCAGAAGACAAGAAATAATGAGTATATAAAATAGTCTTTGTTTGGTCCATAAGGAACTCTCATGATCTTTTCCTGCAAGAACAAATTTCATCATCATGTCAAGGAAATAAAAATATGCAATATCCAACTTAAACGCAAAAGTGCTTTATAAATATGGGACTAAACATGAGATCAAAGAAACCAGTTGAACAGCGCATAGATGCTGCTATACTTATAGATGCCATTTCCCTGAAATATGCAAGCTAAAGAAACAAAGTGCAGACGAAACCTCAAATTACTTGTGTTAACCAGAGAAGATGCCCTTTTGTACTAAGTTGCATCTCCAATTTAAGAAACTGAAGAGGATATAGATCAAGGAAGTGAATGCTATAAAGATCATTGTCAACAGTTGCTTCCTATATGATCACATCAATCCTTCATTTTTGGTGCGGGGGGGTATAAGTTACTATGAGTCTATTTAACAGGTAAACTCTGGAAGTAAAAGAAAGAAAATTAGCAGATTTTGCATGAGAATCAATTGAAAACAGAAAAGAGACATATAAACACAGAGAGAAGAGTTGTTTTATGTGTAATACTGGTAAGCTGCCTAAGTAGAATTTAGATGACTATATTACACGATGTGGCTCCCAATGTAGAATTGAAATGATGTTTAAATTACAACTGACAACATACTCGGGTTAAGTGTTAGTTAGGGCCATATAGCCTAAGCACTTGAACTTTGGAAATGGGCATAGGAACAAATTTGCAAAAGTGACAACTGCTAGAGAGAATAAGTGAATGTAGACTACTTATTAGTTATTAATGAAAGAACCTAAAATTTTGTAGTTTTCCTTTATGCTAATTTGTTTTAAAGCATGCTAAATATAGTACTATGCTCTATTCCTCTCCTCCATGTGCTCCCCTTCAATTCTTTTTCTTTTTTGCTTTTCTTTTTTGGTAGAAATAGAAGAAGGTGAGTTAGCTCTAATTCAAGAGCCCTTACTCAAAAGGGCTTCTCTTCCTCTTAATGTCAGATATCAAATGGTTAAGTCAACTGGGAGCAACTGGGCCAGACATTATTGATAGCAAAGTTTCTGTGGTAAGGTACAAAGCTTTTTGCCTGAGTCTCTGACAAACGTACTCAACTGGCACAAACAGGATGGTTCATCCAATGAGTGATGACACTAGCGAGTAAACTGCAAGACGGTCTTGCTAGGAATAATCCAAGCTGATCAGTTAGTTAAAATTAGCTCATATATAAGTTTATGTTCTCGGTTTCGGTTGCTTGACTTAATAATGCCCTTCAAAGTCACGGACTCCATTGTTAGGGTCTTAGGGAATGGTTG
This sequence comes from Solanum pennellii, assembly GCF_001406875.1. Lineage (NCBI taxonomy): Eukaryota > Viridiplantae > Streptophyta > Magnoliopsida > Solanales > Solanaceae > Solanum > Solanum pennellii. The sequence continues at coordinate 358,527 of NC_028642.1, forward strand.
AACACTGGAATTACACAATTGTAGCTACTTACTATGTTTTGGAAATTCATTACACACATATAGATTAACTGTACACAACATAGATTTCATAGCCACTGCCCATTCACAACAAGCCCTACACTATGCTTGTAAGAGAAATGTAGTAGAGCCCAGAACCCCAGTTATCCCGCTGAAACAGTTTCATACTCGTCATCTATGGATTGGTTTGAAGAGAGAACAACCCTCCATCTTTGAGTTCTTCTTGAAACATCAAACATGTAGTGATGGTAACTTTAGCAGCTTTATTTAAGTAATATCACAAATGAGTATGTCAGATGTGTTACATGAGATCCATACTTCCAAAATATTGTATAGGCAGATGAATGAAGTGACGTAGCTCAATCATACTGACTTGTATTGGCACAATTTTTGCAGAGAGAAATACCTCAATAGTTCTTTTGCATGTATATTTCTCATACATGAGGTCTTTGTGCCTCTTTTAACTTGCTTATCAAGAGATTCTTTAGAACAGAGCTTTTCCTGCAGGCCTCTACTGACTATATAATGCACTTATAAGAATTTATTTAGAACAGAACTTGTCCTGCAGGACACACCGCACCTTGTGGCTTCCTCTGTAAAATCCTTTGAGTCCCTTGAAAGCACAAATCTTGAGTACTAAAAGAATTTGAAACTATACAACAAAACCATATCAGGATAGCATTATACATGGAAACTGCAATATCAAATTGGAAAGACTCCCTATCGTGTTCTTTCACCAACATAGAATAAGCCTATTTCAATCCCAGGAAGGACCGGAATTTCAGAAAACTGAAGACAATCATGATGGGAGAAGTCAACAACAACAATACTCACTTAAGTTCCACAAAGTGGGGTCTAGGGAGGGTACATCCTACACGGATCTTACCTCTACCTCTACCGTAGAGAGGCTGTTTCTGATAAGACCCTCAGCTTAAAGACAAAACAGTCTAGAAAAAGATGTAATGGAAGTACAAGAGACAACAAAAAGTAACAAAAATAATAGATAGTAGCAGAATAGTACTCTATACTACAACAAATAATACATTAATAAAATACTATAACTACACAAAACAACATATAGTAACAGAAATCGAAGAAAAAGAAACTACAAGATTAAAACTATGACTAGTAGTAGGACAACAAGACAATGCACTCATCCCTACTAGTATAGCGCACTTCTACCTACTAACCTTCTACCCTAATTCGTGTCCTCCATAGATCATGTCCTTGATAAGCTGCAAGTGCGAGTCCCCCCAATATTTCTTTGATCTACCTCTACCTATCCATAGATAAATCATGAGGGACCAAGTCCTTTAAAATAAATAAATTGAAAATGCTTTACACTAGAATTTAATACCAAAAATGTTCCTTTCATTGACTCCTAGTAAGAAATGGAACACTTAAACTTCTAAAATTAGCAAAACTAAAGCATATTAGGCAAGAACTTGCCCAATGCTCTAAAAGCTTAAATACCCAAAGCTATTCCTCCACTTCCTCCTGTTGCATACTTAACATCAAAAGCTTTTCGGATTATCAAATTTGTTACAAGAATCTACATATTCAACCTAAAACTTTAAGGCAATGAGTAGAGTGGTTATCCAATCCTTTTTCAACTCCTTTAGATACACTTGCTTATTCAATGAGAGCCTTTTATATATAACTCGATGTCCTTCTGCAAGTGTAATCTAAATCAGAGGTTCACACACGACTCCATGTAGAGCTACGAGTATGAATATTGGTGTGCCAAAGGTTGCCAACTTGACCTACTAAAGAATCTAAATATTTAAACCAAAATCTAGCGGCAATGAGTCGAGTCAACCAAGACCTTTCAAAACCCTTTCTATTTCTTTGTATATCTGATGTCGGATAAACAACTCAACAATGTTCCAACGCATTAGACAAAAACGTCTTCAAATGCTCTACGTAGTATACACTAATAACTAAAGCTTATTTTCCCCCTTTTTTATGTCAACTACATCTGAATAAATTACCAAAGTTGCAAGTATATCCCCCTCATATTCCTTTTCCCTTACGGTCATCTGTAGTACTCTCTTCCTAAAGCCCTTAACAATATTGTACAGTTACATTTACCACTCCTACCAAAATAAGTACCGAGCAATACAATGGTACTTAAAGCAATAATACATTTTCATAATGTAGAACATACTCTATTTGTTTCACTTTATTTGACATTCTTTCTGTTTTAGAACATCCCCAACGCGATTGCACCATTTCTTTTCAATCAAACTATCACTAGTTCCAATCATTCAAATTAAACAAAATTCAAACTACAAAAATGATGTACTTTTTATATCAAACCGACTTTGCAACCATCAATTTGCTATTTTCTTTCGCTACCACTGAAACAATATCTCAAACTCCATGCTCAGTCAAATAGAGTCATTTAAATTGAAATATATACAAAGTATGATCACACTTATTTCTAATCACATAAAATATGTAATGAAGATGATGATTATGAGAAATATGCCTGTAATATTCCGTAGATGACGAGAGTAGACATGATTCCGCCCACAGCAAAAACTCCTTTGAACAGCTTGTTGTCCTTTAACGGCGCCGATAATGACTCCGCCATATCCATCAAATCTACCCAGCAATACAACACACAAAACACCTATATGCAGCTGTGTGTGTTTCGTTTTACGTTATATAAATGTATAAAAGGGATAAAGGAGAAATAGAAACAGGAAGATCACCACGGATGAGAAGTCTACGGAAGGTCGCCGGAGTTCCGTTCTGCAGATCGCCGGTGATTTTACTCAGAGAAGAATGAGGTTTTAGACTGAGGGAAAGACCGCTTTCCTCTTTTTGATAATTCATTTTTTCGCTAATACACGTCAGATGAATGGGACCCACTCTGTGACTGTAACGGTACGGACAGTGAAACTTCAAGTTGAAATTGTTCGGTGAACATTTTCTAAATTCATTTGAATCGATTTAGTTTAAATGATTTTAATTAAAATGATATCTAAATATTTTTAAAGTATTTTGATTAATCTAACAAATACTTATAAGCATATAATGCTAAGGTAAAAGTTATATGCTCTTGGTATTGAACATTTGATCGTTGATGATTAGTACAAACTTTCCACTAAATCTATAGTATATCTAAGAAAATTATTCTGATCAAGGAGTTAAGGTAATGAATATATGCTAAAAAAAAATTTTATGAATAACTTTCACATATAGTAAGTATAAAATTCATATTTGTATGTTATAGCAAAGTTTGCAGTTGTACACAAATTAATTGTATAATTTGTGTATGTATAAAACGATAAAGAGAGAAAGACAAAAAAAAATTGGGCAGAGGAATATTTGTATTGTATAATTATAAGTGTATAGGACGAAAATATATGAATTTTTACAAATGTATGTACAATTTTCTCTCGCTTTATACAAATAAAAACGCAATTTTTACATTTTGTTGCTGTTTGTGTAAGTGTAGAGGTGAGGGTGGCGAGCGAGATCTCGGAGAGGAGAGAGAGGGGAATGAAAATATATATATATATATATATATATTTACAGACTTTTTCTCGCTTTATACAAACAGAAACACATTTTATACACTTGTGTTTGTATAAAAGCGAGAGGAAGCGAACGAGAGATGGAGCGAGAGAGGGAGAGTGGCAAGCGAGAGTTCAAAAGAGAGAGGAGATTAGCAAACAGTTTGCTACAGGGCACATTAAATCAAAGTGTGATTATAAATTTTAATTTGATTTATTAATTCGTCATTATATACAATTTTCCCTTTATTTATTGATGTAGCTATACCATAATTTGTGGTGAATTTCTAGCTCACTCGACAATAGTAAATCACATGATAATTATTAATGTGCCAAAAGAAAAAAAAATAGAGGATCAAAAACTAAAAAATGAGAAAAGTTCTTTTATGTATATAGCTAACAAAGGATATTATCAACACATATTATTGTGTATTATCAAAAAAAGTCACAGCTCACTCACTCGATGTGAATGTGTTATTCAAATTTTATCTGTTTTTTTTGGACAAAAACACTTCACTTTTCGTTTACACCTTTTAAAATTCAAGAATCACGACTCAAAAAAAAAAATTCTAACAAACTAACAACATAAACTAAGTTGCTTTGTTGACTACTACATTAACTATGTGCAGGGATGGCAATGAGGGGATAGGGGTGAGAGGGGGGGGGGACGGGTTTGAGGTTGTCGGGTTGTGCACGGTGGGTGGGATGCGGGAGGGTTGAAGTGGATTTTTTTAAAATTAATGAAAGGCGAAGCGGGGCGGGTGGGATGCAGGATGGGTTGAAATGGGTTTTGTTAAAAAGGATTTTGGATATATGTTATTTTATATGTGTTTAATTGTAACTTTTTTTTTAATGTTATAAGAGTGATAGAACGTTATTTATTAGGATAATTTCTTAAAAACTACTAAATATTCAAGATAGTAAATAAAAATAGTCCAATAAAAGTAATTCAATTTTGTACGTGTGTCCAAATTAACCTCTAAAAAGAAATTTCACTATCTTATTAAATTAATATAACTTAATAAAAAATGAATTTATTTTTAGACTAAAACTTAACTAGAAAAAGAAAATACCAAACAAAAAGTACGTAGGGCCCGGTTCATGCGGAACGAGTCTATGCTGGGCGGATTGAAAATTTTGCGAATTAAGCTCAACCCACATCACCCCACCCCGCACCACCCTATTGCGATCCCTAACTATATATATGCTACCTCCCATCAAATATTTAGTGTGTACCATGTAGTTGTTGATTTAGTGGTAATATTTGGAGGTCTTAAATTGAAATATATGAGTATTGACACCTCTTCACACAAGTTAAAAGTTTGATCTAGTGGTTAAAATGTTGTGAAATGTCCTAAAGGTTGTGTGTTCTGAATCCGCTCATGCTCAAAATATATTTTCTAGTAACCAAACAACATAAAGTTGCTTTCTTGACTACTACATTAACTATATGCTACCTTTTGGAGGTTTTAAATTGAACAAACACATCTGTTCGTAAAACAAAACTTTCATCAGCAATATGTCGAACTACATCTCGATAAGATTGTGATTTTTCATGGCAAAGTCAATACTTATGCAATTGGTCTGTTTTCCTATTTCTAACAGTAAGTCTTGCTTATAACATATGAAAAGAAATCACCAAGCGAACAAAAATAAAAAGTTGAAACATAGATGGTAATCATTAAATTAAAAGCTAAAAAAAATGAGTTTTATACAAAACTATAGTGTCACTGCAACCTTTGTCTCTTGTTTATATGGACAAAATTGTTACAATTTGGACCTAAGTAAGGTGATGATGCACAAGCCATGTCAAAATAAGGTTGAGTATTGTTGATCACTGATGAACCATAACAATCATTCATCATGACACCTTCACAATTTTTAATCGTAACAGGAGGAATATGCAACGGTTTAAATTGAGGCGGATTACGCCATCTAGGTAACGGACCAGCTACAAGTAATGTTTGCAATAGTGGACCTGATTCAAGCACAGCTTGTAAAAACTTGCCTTGTTGAGGCAATGTCTTTCCTTTGACAAGTCTATCGATAATCAACGAACCTTGATCATCATCATTCTCTACTTGTTGCGCGATAAGAGGAAGAGTGTTGTATTGTTCAGGAGACGAAACAACGTCCAAAAATGACTCGATAGGAGATAATGATGATGAATTGTTGTATGTTTCACTAAGACTATTTGATTCAATTGTTGTAGTAGTTGTAGTACTATCAATGTTGATGATTTGAGATTGATTTATTTTGTTGAGTAATTTGTGTAGGTGATTTTTTGCTTCATCTCTTTCTTGATAAGCTAATTTAATGAGATGGATTAGTTGATTGTTCTTCCTCTTTTCTTCACTTGCTTCCATATTGAGTCTTTCAACTTCAAGACTTGTGTATAAAAGCTTTTGTTTCATTTCATCCATAGTCTACAAAAAAAGTCACAAAAACAATAATTAGTTTTTGTAACTCATTTTCACATAGTCATGAAAGAAATAGTAATATAATGAATGCAATTAATAGAATTTTCAAATGCAACTACTAGTATTTTTTTAAAAATAATTTTTAGAATATAAATAAGTTATATTCAAAAGTTGGGAGTATTAGCAAAGTCATAAAGAGGGGCCAATTGGAAGGTCATGGAGCTTATCAGTCAACTCCAAATATTATAAAATTAGAAAAGTAGTGGCACTGTTCGAATTTTGAAAGTCAAATTTTTAAATATCAAAGATAAATTTAATTATAGAAAATTTTATATTTTTGGAATCTACGAAAAGAGTATATATGTCACAGTAATTAACAATTTAAAATACCTAAAAGACATATTTTAAGAATATAATTAAAAAACTTATTTGATTTTCAAGTAGCACATAAACTAAGACAGGGGAAATAAATATGAACAATGATTAATCCTTAAAATTCACTAAAAATTACCCCTATGACACTAGTTATAAAAGTTTTACAGTGTGTAGTAAACCACTAAACCTACATTAAAAAACAATTACTACTGCATCTCAATCCAAATTGTATGAACTCAAATGGTCCATAAATTTCTATTTAAGCTCGTTTCAATCCAATATTATAAAATCACCCATCGTGAAAAAATGAAAATTCAAACATCATTTACTTCAGTATTGCCCAATTCAATAACTCATCAGTACTTTACATACAAAAACAAAGTAAAAATTGGACAATTTGAAGATGAGTTAACTCAAATTCGACTCTACGAATTCAAGAAAAGGCTATCAGTAACAAACAATTAAAATATAATCAAACAGAACTCCAATTTAAAAAATAAATGACTTACCTCTTGGTAACTCCATAAAGAATCAAATTCTTCCATTTTTTTTTTTTGGTATGAACTTGAAAGAAGAAGTAGAGGAAAAAAGAGAAGATAATATTGAAAAGATATTGAGAGGGAAGTTTTTTTATATAAGAGGTGAGTGAGTTGTGATATGTATATTTTATAGAAGGAAACAAGGAACAAAAAAGGACAAAAGAAGGTGTAGCATGGACCAACCAATCCCCACCATAGAAAAGGCAAAATTATTTATGGAATCTTAATAAAGACCTTCCATAAACATAAAATTTAAAAGATTTTACGTCTGTTTAATTTGTTTGTTTTTATTTTTTTTAATTTGACTAAGAAAATATATCTTTCCTTTTTTTGAAAACTCTTTTATTTCAAAATTAGAGAGTACTATATAGATACATTCTATAAATCTGTAAATGTAAGGACAGATGAATCAATTCTTTTTATTTTATAAATTTTATGTCAAATCAAAATCAAATTAATAAATTAAAATATAAAATAAATACTTTATACTATTAGATCACTCGAAAAATAATGAATGTCGAACTCATGGGTTAAGCTAGGGGTAGAAGAGAGTTGAACATTCAAAAGTTTTTCTATCAAAAAAATATGTTATATATAAAGTTAAAAAATATTTTTGTATATATATATAATGAATATTAAATCTACCAACTTCTTTATACATTTATTTTTTTATATTTTAAAATTATCTTATTGAAAATGTTGATTTCGGCATTTATCAAAAAAATATATTATATATAAAGTTAAAAATATTTTTGTATATATATATATATAATGAATATTAAATTTACCAACTTCTTTATACATTTATTTTTTTATATTTTAAAATTATCTTATTGAAAATGTTGATTTCACCGTTGACTAAACTATTTACAGTTAGATCAATCAAAAAGATAATGAATGTCAAACGCATGTTGAAAATAATTACATTATACATAAGATTAAAATTAATTTTTTTTAAAAAAAACATAAATTTTTTGAATTTTTTTGTCTTTATCATTAATCAAACTATTTAGATGACACTAACAGTCCAATAATGTTAAAAAGATTCAATGTCAATACATAAAATTTAAAATTTTAAAAAAATTTATCATCGTTATTTTTAGAGTGCACAAAGAGTGAATTCGTAGAAGTAGTAATTCTCTCTCTTTCATAAATAATAGTACTACAATAAATGATATTGTCAATGACTAAAATCCAGTTAGATTTTCCTTAAATATTCCATTGAGTTTGAAAAAATAATTTCTCCTTTATCTATATGTTTATATATATGTGGATATAAAAGCAAGCTGTACTTTTACACGGTTTTGTTTGTTTACCATTTTATTGTTACATTAAATTTAAATATCCAGTTGGAAATAATTAAAAAAAATATTAACCAAAACTTTACTCAATCTACTTTGAAATTTATTTTGTTCCCAATTTTGAAAAAAGCCATTTTTTATTTTATTCATTTATTTGGAGATGTCTCTATTACATGGTGGCTACAGCTTATCCCAAAAAAATATATATGATATAAAAAAAATATGATAAGTCGTGTTCACTATTGAAGAAGAAAAATGAATTTACAAGCACCGTCTAATAAATGAAAATTCCATGGGGAAGTTATTGTAGTAATCTAATAAAAGTTTAATACCTAATCTACTATTACATGTTCATGCTATTAAAAAAAATCCTAAAAACAGTAATTTTTTTCCGTAAAAATGTTTAGTAATTATATTTTTACTGATATTTTGATTGAATGGATTAAAAAAAAAATACGTTCATATGAAAGAACAGAAGATTTTTTTATTATTTCAATAAGAATATGTTTCTCATTATATATTTTTTCAATGAATTGATTTGGTGAAAATTGAACGAAAATATCATATAGTTTATAACACAAAGTTTCAATTGATTTATAATATAAAAGCTCTTTATTTCTAATAATGTGTGCATATACTAAATAAATGTTAGCACTTCGCTATTAGATTACCAAGGGAATGGAATCTTTTAATGATGAAAAATGTATATTCACATAATTATAATAATTCATGATATATCAAATTTTTAAGATATTTGGTCAAAAGTTATAAATCTATTATTGTTAACATTAAAGATTTTATTTTTATAAAACTGGTTATTATATTATCCCAAAAAAAAAAATAGTTGCTATGAGGAGATACTTATTTTTTTATAAATAGAACTGTTTTTAAATGGTAAATATAATTATAAAAAATTGATTCAAAGAAAATTTGGCCTTCATAATGAATTATTCTATTAGGGTCGTTGGGTCAGAGGACAAAGTTATTTTGATCGGATTTATAGTCCTAAAATTATACTTTTGGGATAAATTTATCAATGAGATAAAATAATAACGCACTATGTTAAATGTTACAAGTTGCAATATTAATGATTTGATTATAATAATAAAATTTATATTGTGTGGTTGAATATATACACTTATATATTTTTCAATTAAATATGATATAATTTTAATCGCAAAATTTAATTTTAAAATATTTTGTCTTATTTCACGTAACAAATAACGAGCCCTTGCAAGGCAAATATATGTAATCATGGCGTAAATTAAGCTCTTTCCTTTAAACTTTAGTTTCTCAAATTTTTTTGACTGACAGATATAAAAATGTTTTACTTATATTTTGCTATAATTATTTAACAAGAATTGTCACGAATTAAAAGAATGTTTTATGGAAAATAAAATTAGTGATATTCATTTATATGTACCCTTATCTAGTTGAAATTTGACTCTAATTAGTAAGGTTGGCTATATCACTCGAATTTTACTCAAAAGAGTTTAAAATATGAAATATAAATACACATCCAAAATAAAATCAAATAAAAATCGATTTTTACTATATAAATATAAGAAAATATTTTTTAATCATATATATGAATAGTGTGATTTTGTATTTTTAAAAAAATCAAATAAATTCTTCGACCTGACTCGACTCTTCCCTTACGATATCTCACATGAATAAAAAATAAGCACATTACTTAAGTGTTTAAACACAACCAAAGAATATAAAACATGTTTACATAAAGAAAAATCTACTTAATGAATGATTAAATAAAACATTTAATTCATCATTTAGACATGGTAAAATAGTGTGATTTGGTATAAAAATATTAAGTGTGTAAATAAACTACAATATGTTCAATGAAATTGTTAGAGAATTAAGGAAAATGGTTAAAATGAAATTGTTACTGATTAAGTAAAATTCATGTTTATTAATTATAATAAAATAAAAGAATTTATAATATTGCTGCCACGTCCCCTTTTAGCTTCTCAAACTTTTTGGCTATAGAAATTGGAAGCTATTAAGTTTGTCATATTTTGCTACAAAATTATCATCATTATTTTATATTGATTTTCATTCCATATTTAGTACTCGTTTAATTTGATTTTAAACGGTATAAAACTCACTAAAAGGAAAGTGCAACTATCAAAAAAAAAATTGAGGAAATAATATAATTTTTACTGTCTAAGTAAGTACGTAATAACATCTGAATATAATAATCTTATAAATTACCATTCGTATTATTTTTAGTTCGCTATGTACATGTATTTGGTGATCAGATCAAATACATGCGATAAGAATGTAATAAATTTTGTATATCTAAAATAACGTGATTTTTAATAAGTGAGTAGTAAATTATGCGTTTAACAACTTTATTAGTGTTGTTCAAAATCGAATAGAAATTGATAACGTAAATCAAATTATTTTTATTGATTTATCGGTTACGGATTATTGATTTAACATTCGTAATTTTTATTATTACCGGATTATAGGTTCTTGACAGTTTGAAGCTTTTTCTTAACGGGTTAACTGATAACCCGATAATAAATTAAACAATTATATGTATACCATTTGATATATAAAGTGATTGACTTAGAGCTTGTTTGACATTTCTGCTAAAACCACCTTAATTTTAGAAGCATTTTTTTAAATGACTTTTCAGAAAACTGCTTTTGTAAAAAAACAATTTGTGTATGGATGATGCATTTGAAAAATGTTTTTATAAGCAAATTGTGTTTGATTGATCTTTTTAAAAAGTTATTTTGAGAGTTAAGTTACAAAAAGGAGACAACTATTAATTTAGTTTTAATATGAAGATTATTTTATATAGAGATACTATTTTAAATATCTATTATAAAATTTTCATTAATTTTTTTATTAAATTAAATATTCATATTAAAATTTCAATAAATATTATACCTTCTTTGGGAGGGTAAAATCTTTATTGTTTTTTTTCTTTCATCTAATCTTGGAAAATATTATTGTTACCTTTTTCCTAATTATGCAAAATAATACGCAAACTAATATATAATATATAAACGTAAAATAAATTATAAATTTATTATATAAAAATAAAAAAAATCTTAAATAAAATTTGAGTAAACTTATAAAATATGTTAATTAATTAATTGGGAATATATTGATAAATATGTATTTATGAAAAATATATTTTAATCTTAAGAAACATAATTTTTTGTTTTTGGACAAATTTTTAGCTTCTTTTCAACAGTAAGAAAAACAGTTTCTGCACTTTTATTATTTTGACAATCGCTTAATTATTCAATATTTTATTTTTCCAAAATTGGCACTTCTGGCCTCCCAAGGCAATGCCAAACAGGCTTTTAGAATTAAGTTTCATGATATTTTTATTTTAAGTTGTCTCAAACTTTACGTTATTTTATATTTTGACAATGGTTTTTTTAACAAGATACAATATATCAACTTATGTGTATGGTTTCTTTAGTTTGTCTTCTTTTTTAATTTCTTTTTAAAAATATTTTCAATGATTTTTTCGAGTGTCAAATCTTGAATGGTTAAACTGACAACAATCAACCACCGACAAATCAATAATCGATAAGTCAATATCTTAACAATTCTATAATAATTTAACATGTCTAAAAACTGAGTCAATATCTTAACAATTCTATAATAATTTAACATGTCTAAAAACTGATAATAAATAAGTCATATCGGTAAACTTCAAATGAAACGGAATCAATCAATATGTAGCCCTAACAACTTCAGAGCATATGACGTATACCTGACCCAAAAAATAAACAATTAAAAAAATATAATTTTTCTTCTAATTGGTTACATAAGTGAGCTTTCAATTCGTTTCGTTCTTATAATTCTTTTTCGATTACTAATTAATTAAGTGTTGTTCTGTTCAAATAAAAAGTATATATCATATTACATGTATCTAAAATAAATTTTAAACACCCTGTAACATCTAATGATGAAATTTATTTATAATTCAATTAAACTATGAGCTTGTTTGCATATTTCGTGTCCAAATATATATATATA
>NC_028642.1:371504-408825 GCF_001406875.1 Solanum pennellii
TGTGTGTGGATAATTTAAATATAATGTATTTGATTCATATAAATATAATCTATTCAATGTTGATTTAGATACATGTAATCTGTAATCTGTTCAGTGAATCTGGTTGAAATATATATATGTAATCGATTCAATGTATCTGATGTCGATATATATAACAATTTGTTAAATGTATAATGATAACTACTTACACGCAAAATATTCTATAATTTATTTATATATATAATAGGAAAAAATAAGTCATAGATACATCTAACTATATTGTATGTAGTAGAAGTCGAACTAAAACAACACAAGTACAAGGAAAAAATTATTCAATATCAATTTATTCATAGTCATCTTGATCATGAATGTGCGTTTTGACTTGAATGAATCTTTAAAAAAGTACAATATATAGAGCTCTTTTTTCGACTATTTTAAATTGTGAATTGATATATAATTATTTGAAAATATAAAATACATTAATATATATGATATGAATACTTAGTCTAATGAAATAGTTTTTGAATTCTTTTCTTTTTTATTCGAACCTCTACATCCTATCATAGTCATTGTTATACTACAAAAATTAGCCAAACAAAAATGTTTTATATCAAACTATTCACACTAATATAAACAACTAAAGGTTATCCATAGTGAATAAGTAAAAGATATGTGCATAGAACATGATTTTTTAAATTTATTTTTCATCGAATCAGTTTATTGAAAAAAATATATGACTGAAAATAAATTATCACTTAACTAGTGATTTTTTTTAATTTTTCAGTATATAATATTAATATTTAAGATTACAAGATTAACAGTCATTTTGATACATTTGATATAACTTTAATTTAAGATTACAAAATTCAAAAAAGAAATTATTTTATTAAATTTCGGATCGAATCAAATATAGTAGACAAATTGAAAGTTAAGAAAATATGTAATTATACCTCAATTTACATCTTGATCAAATACTAAATTTCATCAATTTGATGTAAACATATTGTGCTTTTTAACTTTAAAAATATGTTAATTTGTTAAATGGAAATCTTAGAGGAAGGAGACTTATTTAAAAGGCCATGTATACTTAATAGAAGAAAAAAAAATATTTATTAGAGTCCATTTAATAATAAAAAAAACATAAATTTCAACAAAAGTTCATCCATATATATACTCAAACAACTGTCACACGTTTTAAGCTGTGAGCATTAGTATTAATTAATAATTATTATTATTTGATATCACCACAAATTTTGTAAGTCCCTCTAGAAGAGATTCACTTTTTGACTCAATACAATCTTATATTTTAAGATATGTGATGTATATAATTGATTTTAATATTTGTATTAGTGATTAGAGACGAGTTTAGAAGGAAGTGAGGGTGTTTATCGAATAAATATAATTTTATATAAATCTTTGAAAGGAATAAAGATAGATTCAGTAATTTAGAGAATTTAAAATTCACCATAAAATTTCACGATCCACTAATACTGAACTCGTAATCTATAAATCACGAGAAGTCATATTTTCTAACTAAATATTAAATGAGAGATAATCATCATAAAGGATCAAAGTATTGCATTACTAGTTGTTAGAATAATGTCATCATTATTGTACTCAGATTAATTTACATTCTAAATTGGAGGAAGCTAATTCTAGTAATTATTTACTAATTATTGACTTAATGTTCACAAAAAAATTATTCAACACTGATTTTTCACTGGCAAGTGACTTTAATGTCTATATATTAAATCAATTACCACACAAAAGGTTATTGAATCAAAATTGGAATAATCGAGTTATAATTTGCAATGTAAACGTGTATATATCAAATTAGGACAAAAGGTGGATATACCTCTAATGAGAATCGAATTCAAACTTTAAAATAAATAAATAAATAATAATACATTTAACATGAAATCATTATTTATAATAATTTCGAACATATATAATTCAAATTGAAAGCAATATTCGCATTATGTTTGCATTTTTGAACTTGATGTGATACAAATTTATGTACGTCAAACCAAAACGAATAATAACTACCATGAACTTGAATTACTATATGCTTATTACTTTTTTTATTCAATTTATTTGTTTGATTTTAAGTTGATACGAAATTTGAAAAAATAGTACAAATTTTTAATCTTATGATCTTAAACTAAAGAAATATATGTGTACAAAAATATTTCTTAACCTTGTGATCTAAAATAAACTTATTGAAAATCAAAGTCAAGGAGTTGTTAAAATTTTAAAATATAAAAACATTCCAAGGGAAGTAAGACAACAAACAAACTAAATTTGAGAAGTTATTTTTTATTTTTTTAATAAATCTTTTTTTAGAATTGTTGAAGTATTTGATCAAACTCTTAACTCAAACACAAGAGTTTTTTTGTCGGGGTAAATTTATAACCTAATTTATGATGCACGTGGATTTATGATTTTTTAATCAAATTAAATATTTTATATCTATATAATTTGTCGATGTCGTACTTCAAAAAAATAAATAGATGATGAATTTGGTTTAAAATTAAATTATTTACCTAAAAGCATAAGGATTAATTCCTTCTTGATTTTTTTAATCTAAAAAAGAAAACAAATTCTCCAGTTGATAAGAAAAATTATTAGTTTCTCTTGCAATTTTTTTTTTCTTTTTTTAAAAGGTTGTGACAAAGACCAAGAACGTGGATGAGGTATTCCCCAAACAAAAAGCCATTTAAGTTTTAAGTTGTATGCGATGCAATTGGTGATCCTACACAATATAAAATTAAATTAATTGAATTTTAATTTAAATATTGGACATCAAACTAATTTTTTTTTCCTTAAGTTTATATATTAAAAAGTAGGATAATTAATTAGCACATCTCTCATGCAAGTATATATTATTTGTGGATTATAAAAAGTGCATATACACACATAAGCATAGTATATTTATTGACTATTTATTAGTGATATTTGAAAATCTTAAGAGTAAAAATTAAAAAAAAGAAAATTATTCTTTCTCAATTTATTAAGGTTGACCCCTGAATTACTGATTATGTTCCCTATCCAGAGAAAAGAAAAGAAAACACCGTGACATAAAAAATAAATAAAAATTTATAAATGTTTGAATGAGTTTATGGTTTATGATTTATATATTAAAAGTTATAAGATAGAAACTTAAATTTATGATTTATTTAAAAGTTAAATATTATAAAAATATCTTTAAATTATTTTAAATTAAAAATAAATAAAATAAATCAATTCAAACATGTTCCAAATTATTTTGGGATTATAGTGTTAGAATTATAAGCCATTAATTTTCTTTCCTGACTGACATAATTATGAAATATTCCACCTTATTTCGTTCTATTTTAAATTACTCCATCCATCTTTCAAATAAAATAAATTAATTCAAAAATTATTATCCTCATTAAGTTAGTTATAATATCAAAACAATTTAATCTACGTACTAAATAAATACAATCCTATAATTTGATCAAGTATTATATCAGTAATTTTTGGCTGAATATTAAAATCTTAAACATAACATTACATAAATTTATTTTAAGAATATATAAAATATTATTTCAAGAAAATAAAAGGCTAAACCAAACCATTATTTTAGTGGTCTGGTTTAGAGCAATGATTTTTAGTGGTTTAAAAGTTCCTTTCAGAAGGTCAGGAAAAAAAGTAGACCCCACTTTTTATGTTTTAAAATATTTAATTTTTTATTTGTAAATGTTATAAATTTTGATTGATATCGAATACTTTATCATCATATTAATTGAAAAAAATTATAATTTTAGTATATTTTTTTTAATGTTTTAATATTAAGTTTAAAATATTAAATTAATCTAATTAAATTCAACTTTAAAATTAACCAAAACTAGAGAAATAAAATGTGACAATTATTTTAAAATGAAGGAGTACTTTCATAATTTTTTTTGGTAAATTTATAAGATTTTATTTTTGTTAAAGGTGTCAAATTTTAATTAATCGAAACTACAAAACACATAAAAAGAAAACATCGCGTGTTAATAAGAAAAACAAAACGATTTTACTTGCTACTTGTTGACTACATAGAGACAGAAAAATAAAGCATCACACTATCAAAATATGTTCATTATTTTTGTTTCTGACGTTTGAAAAAAAATTAATTAGGTTATAAAATTAAAATAAATATTGATTACTTTTGAAATTAAAACTCCAATTAGTTATTTAATTCAACCAATTCAGATATACCTTTTTTCTATTGATACTTGTTTTATAAAGTAATTTAGAAATTCAACGGTTTCCAGCATTTAGCTATGTTTAGACAACTTTTTTATTTTTTTATTTTGGAAAAAATAAAGTAGTGTTCTCACATATAAAGTATTTAGTGTGGAAATGTTCTAAAAACTTTTTAGAAAAAAATTTGCACTAAATTATTTTTCTTCACTTAAAAGTTGTGGAAAACTTTATACAACCACCCCAAGTAAACTTGTTAAGAAAAGTTTATCGAGAAAAAAGTTAACATAGTTAATTGTCTCTTAAATATATATATATATTTTTATATGATATGTCTATTCAAAGATAAGTTTTGTGTAAATGTGTAGTAATTATTTAAAGTGGTTGGAGAAAAAAAATATTATGTGAGACAATCATCACATTTGCCTTTTTGTGAGAGATTAAAGAGATAATTATAAGCCTGAATCATTTGGTCATCTAATTTGTAATATATGTAAATTATATATAAATGAATATTTTTATAACTACACATGTAATATATTTTGATCTAGTAAATTAGTCGGTTGAAAGACATATAATAGAAAGAAAACTAATTATTCTCATTATCTTACTTTGGAGAGAGAATATATAAGTATTTTTTAGATTATGATTAAAATTTTGGAGACATATTTCAACTAAATTAAGGTCGTATTATCTCTAAATTTATTTTATATATAATATTGTACACCTTTTAATTTATGTGACACATCTCATGACTCCACGCAGTTAAGACGCGTGAAGTATATTTGGATTCCCTGTAAATTGAAAAAAATGTGCAAAATTATAAAAAATAAATTTAAAAAAAATAATAAAACCTTAATTTAATTAAAATATATCTCTAAAATTTGATTTTAGACTAAAATTTGATTTTAGAGAAATACTTCTGCCTTTTCCTTATTTTCGAAGAAAAAAAATGTTAAATGACATGTCATATTCATGGCTTTTAGCCTTGAAGGAGCAAGGCATTAACTAGGAAATGACAAGTTCTATTATTTACTCCTAGTTAGTTGTGTACCAAATAAATGAAGGAATTGTGTAGGTAACATTTCAATGTCTAAGAATTTTTCTATACTCAAAATTTAAAATTTAAAATTTGATTTTAAATAGTTTTATTCAGTGTATCATATTCGTTAGTAATTATTTTACCACAATTAGCCTTAGGTAAGTATTATAGTCATCAATCTTTAATTGTCATAATTTTCCTTTTCAACTATAAATTTTTTGACTAATATTTTATAATATATTTTTTTCATCATATTAATTTGTAAGAAAAATGTAATTTATAATACTTTTTATATAGTTCTTAAATATTTAATTTTTTATTTAAAATATTAAATTAATGTAATCTAATTTAACTTTGAAAATTAATCAAATTGACTTTTAAAAAATATAACATGACAAATAAGCACTTCTTTATTTTTAATTAAAGTCCCTCATTAGAATCTCTCTAGATACATTATCGCTTGTAATAGACAACGTTTTATTCTAATATTAAATTTTTTAAAATTTAATTAAATTCTAATATAAATATCGAATTCGGACAGATAGTCATTGGCATGCGGCTCGCGTGCACCTCCCTTAGGACACTTGGAATGAAGGCCGTGTTTCATTGCACATGCCCCTTTGTGCTTGTAAGTATTCAAGTAGGAATTTGTAGGTAGCAACGTGCCTTACACTTGTGTTGAAATCTTGACCCCTCTTTTTTTGGCTTTGTATGGAAAATATATGTTCCCTTTTAGTTGCTGGTCTACTCAATTTCATATACTTGAAAGTTCAAAGTTGGGGCCAAAGATATTAAATAGGACGGGTCTGTTAAAGAATGACAAAATTTTTTATATTGATGTGTTTATTTTTTATATGGTTTGAGCAATCTCTTTTTTTGAGCTAACTTTTGGGTATGAGTTAGGTTCAAGATCTATTTTAATAAGGGGTCAGAGCAGGGTCTATTTTATCCAATATTGTGTTGGAGCCTTCAAAATAAAAAATATCCACGCATCCGATGCTAAGCATTGACATGAGATGATCAGGGTGAAGTGTTAAAGAATGACAAAAGTCTCAAATTGGTGGTTAATGAGATGAGTAAACTCTTAATAATGTTTGGACAATCCTTATCCATTTGACTTAATTTTTGGGATGTGAGTTAGATCCAAGACCTAATTTAACCGGGTATTGGAGCAGGGCCTACGTCACCCGATGTTGTGTTGGGGCCTCCAAAATAAAGAATGTTCACGCACCAGATGCTAAGCATTGACATAAGGTGGATGGGTTGGGGTGTTAAATAATGACAAAAGTCTCATATTGATGGTTAATGAGATGAGTATACTGTGTATAAGGCTTGGACAATTCTTTTCTCTTTGAGCTAGTTTTGGGGTGTGACTTTTGAGTTAGACCCAAAACCTAATTTAACAGATTCATGTTGAGCTAAGAGTGGTGTAAAATGATACTCTTTCTTTGGAAAAAAAATTTCATAAAGTATATTACATAACGTGATATATGAAACAAAATGACACTATTTACTATTTGTTCGCTTGTTAGTTAGGGGGCTGATTTGGTAGTTTAAGGTTGAGGCTAAGCATTTTTGTTGCAAAATATAATATAAGCTTAAAATTATAGTTAAAGTAGAAGTTGAACTCAAAGCCTCTTTTAATTTAAAATTAGTTTGGATTAATGAGTCAAGAATATAAGTTACTTATATATATGATAATTGAACTTTTATTTTTTCTGTTATAAATATCGATATCATTTGTTTAAAAAATTTCTCTATACGCTACTATCATTTAACTTCTTATTAAGGTTTCAACGAAGATAAAATTTGACAAATAAACAATATGAATTAGGACCGCAACATGCAGAGTCAAGAGTTTGATTCCAATTAGTCTCTTGGGACATTACTAGTTAGTATGTGATTATTATATACATTCATTTTGATGAAGTTGATAAATTTCAAATATATTGTGATTGAAGTTGATGTATATAACAAAATTTGATGACATAATCTATATGATTAAATACTTATATATGTGATGGATATTTGGAGATATGTACATAAACATTTTCAAAGTTTAATTAAGTTAGGAATGCTTTAAAAAATATTTTATCACACATTCAAATATTGTAATATAAAATCTATGCAAATTAAAATTTAACAGGCTATCAATATATTCATCCTTTTATATATTATTAGCATGTATGTTTGTACAAAGACACATTTTTTGTATTTCCCATTTAGTGTTTAGAGCTCAAATTTCGAGAGTTCAAACCTAATTAAGGATGAAGCAGTTTCTGCATCATAATTCATGTCAGTGTACACGAAGAATTCAGTATTCAAAAATTAATTTGACTATTTTTCAAAGTTAAATTACATTACTCTAATTCGATATTTCAAATAAAAAATTAGATATGAAAAAACTATATAAAAAGTATTATAAATTATATTTTTTTACATATCAATATAATGAAAAAGTATATCATAAATATTAATCAAAATTTTTATTATTTGACTTTAATAAAGAAAATCGTAACAATTAAAAATGAATAAAAAGTATAATAAATTGCTTAGTTTGGGCAAGAAATTGATCCATATACTATGTCATAAAGGCAAAAATTATTTTCTTGTGCAGTAGGGAATGCACAATTATAGGTCCACGTTTTCTCACTTCCATTAAATGATGTCTTATACCAAAGGGAATCATAATGTTCTACTTGTGTCTTAATTAATATTTCGAGTTCGAGCTTTAAAAATAAAATTATTTCTAATATCATACAATATTTTAACATACAATAATGTAACTACATTATTTTAAAATGGAAAGTTATAAATTAATTAGCATATACTTATATACAAAATGAATGTAAAAAAGAAATACATACGAATTTCTATTATATGAACAAAAAGAATAATATAAAGATGTTCGAGTAAGATTATTTTATATGCATTAAACATAATAAATAAACATAATCCTTAATTTAATTTTATTGAATAATTATGTCCTCCTACTTTGAGTGTGCACAAGTAGACACTTAAAGTTGTATAAAATTGAACTAGTATATACACGTGTAGGACGTAAAATTGCTATATAGGATGTCATGTAGGACGAATGTATCTATTTTTTTAATTTTATAAAAGTTTAAGTGTCTACTTGTGCACATCTAAAGTTAAAGGTCATTGTTGCCAAGCGGAGCCAGAAATTTCATGAAGGGTGTCCCAGTATTAAAGTGAATCCGCTCTTCTTAAAAAGTGAAAAAAATAGTTTCTAGTGAGATTCGAACACACAAACACTTTAAGTTCGCGTGTCTTTACTCTTTCAAGGCGCCTGAAACCATCAAATTATATTATATTATTGTGTCAAGGGTGTCCAAAATATGTTATTTAGCCACTTGGTTTATTATTTTACTTGTATATGCTGCATAATTTTTTGACGAAGGTTGTCCAATCAGATACCCTGACATAAGGGTGGCTATGCCACTGTAATTGCCCGCTGACGCTAAGTTAAGAGTCATTATTATGTATTATGCTCATAAATTATTGAGTATTTCTCAAAGCTACAAAAAAAAAAATTTAGTAATTTTGAATTTAAATTTAAGACATACAATGGTTTAATCTCATTCATCTAAGTTCCAATATTCACGATCACTCCCTTAGCATATTTATTCATCTAATTAATCTTCAAATCTCATAGTAGTTTTTTTAGTGATGAAATTCATTTACATGAAACAAAATGCATTATTTAATTTAGTTAAAACCCCAGACACTCATTATCTTATAGAATCTTTTTTCTACTAATACTACTTTCTAAATTTTACCTTTGGGATATATGTTGGAAAAAAGTTGATTAATGATACCATAATTGACTTAAGTAAACCGCGTTATCATGATATATGGTAAACAAGTAAAAGTCATCTTCACGCAAACCTAAATATGTCTCAAATAATGAAATTGTTGTCATTTTATGGAACAAACATTATTATTCTCTAACTATACTACCAAGGGTTATCGTGTGAAAAATGAGATCACTTCACCCTTAATTAATAATTTGAACCACGAGAGAAGAGGAAGATGCAATAATGCCTATATATATTCAGTTCATCTAGACTTAATACTTTCAACGTGAAATTCACAAAATTATAATAATAAAAACTATAATAAATTCAATGCTAAAAACTTTAAACGTTGAGTTGTTAAAGCTTAATCCTGAATTGTCTATGATTATATTGTAAAAGAAATTGTTAAACTATGGGTCATAGGATACCCTAATCCAATACCCTATCCCCATTTAGGCACTTAACCCCCTTCCTCCTTTCTATTAACAACTTTTAAAGAAGAAAAAAGCAAAAGCTAAAAAAAAAGTAACCATTAGGCCATAACTAACT
Source organism: Solanum pennellii (assembly GCF_001406875.1). Classification (NCBI taxonomy): domain Eukaryota; kingdom Viridiplantae; phylum Streptophyta; class Magnoliopsida; order Solanales; family Solanaceae; genus Solanum; species Solanum pennellii. The sequence goes on from NC_028642.1 coordinate 381,102, forward strand.
ATAAACTTGTCTACTTACAAAAAGTTCATGATTTCTTTTTGATAAATATGCATTTTAATTTATATTACTATATATAACTACTAGCCAAAACAGGCAAAAAGGAATCTCCATTATATATAATTGCTCCAATGGTATAAAGCATATACCCAATCAAGATAATAAACTATTGATACATATAAATTAAACCCACACACTACCACTAATGAAGGATTTAGCGACAATAATATAATTATCGCTATATTATATTTAGTAACATGATAAATATGTGTGTTTTTAGTCAATTCTCTAAATAAATGTCACTAAAAAATTTAACAACTCTGAATATAATTACATTAATCCAATTATCATTAAACATTATTATTGCTAAAGAGAGATATACTATAACTAAATATTTTTTAAAAAAAATTAGTATTATAGTGATATTTTAATAGTGTGGATTTGGACCATAAATAGACATGTATCAATATTATGTATCCAAATTTAATCTAATCCGCTCATTTACCAACTATCAATAATAAACTATATATCTCCGTCTCAATACAATAAATCAAAAGAGAAATTCCACCACAGGGAAGTAGGGGTATATGCAACGATTTAATTTCTTGAATGAGATTTTTTAGATGTCTCAGAAATAAGACCTTTAACTATATATTATAACCTTCATTCTCTTGATCCGATAATATTCCTCATTAATAATCACTAGTGAGCTTCTAGAAGAAAAAAGGCTATATGTAAAGGCTTCGATTATTCTATCGAATATCGGTGGCTGAGCGAGAAAATTAATGAACAATATATAAATTTTATTCTTAATTAGAAAAAAATGTATATAAAATTAAATATATATTCATATTATATAACTGATATCTATCCTTTGTATATGATATAATTTTTCAACGAAGAATATAATAAGACCACCCTTCCTAAAGGTGGCTTTATCCATGTTGAGTATTGATAGTATGTACACCAAGTGTTTGGTGCATAAGTAGGTGTATGCCGGCAAAAATTGAAAAGGAAATCTTTCTATAATATGGTCAAAGATTGACTTTATATATGAAAAAGTGATCTTCTTTGTCTTTGCAACAAGAACTTGTGGGACATTAATTAAAGACTAGATATTTTCATGTATCCCATCAATTTATTTATTTTTTCTAAAAAGAAAAAAAAAAGTTATTAGAAGACTACCTAGAGTTGTATTAAAAGGTAAAAGTAGATGGAAAGAGACTTAACAAAGTTAATGTAAGTCAAGAGAATAGTCAAATATAAACCTTTCAAGCAGAATTATTGCAAACCACCAACATTAATCATGTTTTAACATTTTGTAGTGCTTTGGGATTAGCAGTAATCCCAAGTTGGTAAATTTTGGTATGGTCATTGTTATGATGAAGAAATGTTGTTATAAAGCAATAATAATTTTTGGCATAAGTTTTTTTGGCAACTTAAGTTCTTTATCTTTTTGCACCCCTTGAAAATTATTACTTCTTTTTTGGCCATTGCTACTCTAACAAATAAATGATTTTTTTAATAATTATTTATTATAAGTAATATATTGTTATATTATATTTAACAACAATAATAAATATGAATATTGATAATGATCACTTTATATACAGCGGCGTAGCTGGCATCCAATTGGAGACCATTCATCGAAAAATTATGATGTATATGTATGTCAAAATCTACATTTAAAGAATATGTATTTGAAATTGGACATTCTTGACAAAAACTATGTCATGGTAATGAGTGTCTATTTGAATGAAGGAGCATCGATTCATACCCCAAATAGCACAATATTTTCTTTTATTTTATTTGATAGTCACCCATCATTATTCTTGGACACCCTCAATAAATTTTTTGACCCCGTCATTATTCATATAAATGTTGTTAAAATTTTTAATGACTCTAGATGTAACTATGTTAACTCAATTACTAACAAAGATTTTTACAATAGTAATTACTATACCGCTAAAAGAAAAATCTATTGTCAGTGGATGCCTCTTTTACTGTGGTGGCTCTGTGTGAGAGTAGGAAGAAACACTTAAATATTTTGCTCATTTAACGAAAATATGATAGTTGATAGTAGGGGTATCAAATCGGTGGATTGAGTTATTGAAGATACTTAATGGGTTGATATAAAAATTAAGTAGGGTCCTGACCCGCTCAACTTACTTTGGGCTCAAGTGAGCTCAAAAATGAGTTGTGTGCTGACCCACCCAATTTGACCTGCTTAATTTCAATTATTTTATATATTGTTATTTAAGTTTTATATTCACAATTTGAGTTTAACTCAAGAAAATTTAAAATCCAAATGGATAGATAAATCCTAAAAAATATAAAATAGATAGTGATTCATCCTTCAATAGAGTAACATACATTACATCAATGCAAATAAAGAATCTTAAAACATACTGAAATTGAAGATTAAATTGGGCTTGATTGAGGTTTCTCTTAAATTGAGTTAAGACTTTATGAATTGAGAGATTAAACATAATTTAAATTATCTTAAACCCAACACTTAAACAAATTGGACGGATTATCAATAGCTAGGCTCATTTTTTGCAACCTAATTTATAACATTTCTCTTGTATTGTGTTCCAATCAATGCTACAATATTTATACAAAGCTTTTAACTTTCTTGCTTAGCATTTAATGTTTATTTATAAGAGGACACCATAAAAATATTCACTATCTTTTCATTAAAAAATGTTGGATGATTATTTTTATAATAAAAATAATAATCAATATCTTCATACAAAAGAACTAGGAAGCTTCCCAATATTTTAGGGAGTATCTGTTTTTCAATATACGTTTTTTCAATTATTGAGAAATGAATGAAAAAATTATGTTCTATTATGTAATGCTATTTTTTTATATGTCAACTAGCCTATGTAATTAATTTTTGAATGAATGACTAAATGGGTTAAAAATCCTTCAATTAAGGGATAATTAGGGCTTGAATATTGGCCTATCCAATTTATAAAAGAGATTTTTTAAAAATGGATATAGTTTAAGCCTTATTAACAATATATAATTATAGTTTAGGTCTTTATCATTCATAGCAATTCTATGATATATTAGGTAAATAAATCAATAATTTTTTTTAAATGTCAAATGCCTGTATTTATTGTATTCATACGAGCATTTAGGGTGTATCGATGAATACAGCCCGGATGTATACAAAGATACATACAAACAACAAAAAATACAAGAGACTATTCATTTTTATTTGTATTCATTCACTTCTATTGTCCATGAGCATATTAAAGTTGTATCGACGAATACATTTTAGGTATATACGAAGATATAAAAATACTTTATGCATCTCATTTTATGTGACATAATTTTTTTTTAGTCCATCTCAAAAAAGAATGTCACCTTACTATAACTACAATGAGAAACAATTACCTTTAAAATTCTTCTTTTACCCTTGATGAAATGATGTATTTACAAGCACACAAAATTTTAGAATTATTTTAAACCATAAATTCAAAAATCTTCATTTTCCTCAAATATCATGTCAAGTCAAACAATACCACGTAAAATGAGATGGAGGGAGTAAAATATAGAAGACCGCTCTTGTATGACTTATATTTCTTCGTTCTAATGTAGAAAATACAGAGATAGTATATTTTATTAAAAATATACATAAAATATATGTCTATACACAACATATACATTATATGTGCTATGTATATAGTGTCATAACAACAACATATGTTCATTAAGGCTACTATTTTAGAACAAAGTTTGATTTATCTTTTCTTTCATTCATGAGTTTGTCTATGCAATCGAATATAATATGAATTAAATATTTGTTGTGTTTTCAAAAACAGCAAATGTTTGGTGGAAAATGTTGGTCAAAGATACACTCTTTTAATAGAGATTGCATTAAATTTTGTAGACCATCTTCACATCTAATTCAACTTAACGTCCCGTGGAGGGAATGGGTGCTTTTATTAAATTTCCTTATCTTGACTACTACTAAGATTAATTTGGGATTTCAACAAAAAAATTGTGAAAAAAGAACTCCTTTTCAATTTAAATTTTAATTTAAAAATATGACAAAGTACATAAATCTCATATATTCATAGGTTAATTACATTCTATTTACAAAGTTTTTCCAATTACAAAAAAATTTATTTTTCATCGCTCGCGGATACACTACTTTGTTGTCGGATACATTATATTGCAAATGATACATTACTGAAGATTCAGTTGTGTCAGACACATTCATATGTTGTCGGATACATTTCTTAAGATTCTTTTGCATCATAAACATTTCAAATACATTTGACTCCAGATAAATAGTCTTTCAAATAAATAAAAGTGACTGTATGTATCAGATACTAAAATATAATGAAATTTGTCATAGTTATGTATCAGATACATAATTATGAACATGATTCATAATGGGAGGGATGTATCCGAGATTAGGAGAAAGAGAAGGAAAAAAGAGATCTTTGTAATTTTTAAAAATGGTTGAAAATTTAGAGATTATGATATTTATTAAGTTATGTATTTATATAATTTTTCCTTTAATATAAGTTACGCGTCAACATAGATTTATGTGTATCTTGACTAGTTTATTGAATACTTGTATTCTTTCACCGGAACAAATTAAATACCTATAGTAGCTGAGATTTATCGGAATATTTCTCTCCATACATACAATTAGTATAGCACTACGTGGATACATAGGCCAATATTGCTTGAAAATAATACAAAAGTAATAAGTTTGAAAAAGTCATTTCATTAGTTAAAATTCTTTAACTTATGAATTTTAAGTATTTATAAGTTAAAAGCGATAAGTACATTTAAATAGGTTGTAAAGCTTTATACGCCTCGGAAGGAAATTACAAGAGGATACAAAACATGATTTCTACGCCTCGAAAGGAAATTATAGGAGATAGAAACAACATGATTTGTACACCTTGAATGGAAATTTACATGAATATTGATGAGAAAAGTTGAAATTTTTTTTTTTTACAAAAATTGTAAGTTATCTTACAATGTGTCAAATAAATGAAAAACCTGAACGTTTAAGAAAAATACATAGTGATCTATAAGGATTACCCTTATAGGCTAAACACATCCTCTCAAGGGATTAAAAACTATATTATTTTGAACTTTATTATTTCTTTCTTGATTAATGATTTTTGAGGTTGTTGATATATACATCCTAACCAATTTAAATAAAGAAAATTACGAAATTCTTCAAACTCTTCTATCAATATAATTCTTTAGATATATAATCCAAACTCTCTTATAAATCACATTTGAGATACAATTTTAACTCTTTTATTATTCAATAACTAAGGGTTCGTTTGGTGGTTGGATAACAACATCAATTTTCGTATAAGTTATACAAAATTTGGTAGATAAATATGTAATATGGTGTTCATGTATAAGATTAATACGATGTTTGATTAACAATTTAGAAACAACATGAATTATGCACATATTTATTATAAAGTAAATCTATATATTATTTTATGCATGATATAATGTAAAATAACTATTATATGAATAACTAGTACCTGCATGAAATAATACATAAATTTTTAAGCCTCTTTTATACTTCCAACTCCATATAGTTGTTGGAGCCACAAGAGCCCAACCAGTCACTGATAATAACCCAAGTGGCCCATTTACTTGATCTAGGCTAGGTATTAGTTTGGCCTTTTGCCTTTTGCTTAAGGAAAATTTAGGGTAAATGACATAAATCATATACTTTAAAGGTAAAATTATCGTTTGTCCCTTATAAGTTTATAATTACAGAAATTTTTCAATTTGATACAATAATATAAGCGTGATATATTAGTCTGATGCACGAGATACATTACATTTTATACATGATATACTAATCTGATGCGCGATATTGTGTAGAAATTAATCTACACATATTAGACCATGATATGACGTTACATAAATCTTGAAATTTATTTTTATTTTTGGAAAAATACATAAAAAGCCCCCTGAACTTTGTCGAATAACTTAGAGCCTGTTTGGCTCAGCTTAAAAGCTGGTCAAACTGACTTAAAAGCTAGTTTTTGACTTATTTAGCTGTTTGACAATACTCAAAATAACTTATTTTAAGTTAAAAAAAACTTATTTTAAGCCAAAAGTTAAAAGCTGGGGTAGGGGTGCTTTTTTTTTTCCAGCTTATAAGCTGTTTTAAGTTGACCATATTTTTACCTTTTTGCCCTTAATATATTTATACAATCTCCAAATTACCCACATAACCCTAACATCTCTTTCTTCTATTTTTCCCATTTCACGTGTGGATGATAGACAATTACTATTACTAATGAATGAAAATGAAATAAATCTTAAATCTTTCAAGTGATCTATTCAAATTATATATTATTAAAATGTAAAATAAGTTGCACATATAACTTAAATAAAAATTTATATTCCTCTTATAAATAATTTGTCATAATAAAGAAATATGTGAATGATAGACAATTATTATTACCTATGGCTGAAACTAAAATAAAATCTTAAATCGTTCTTTAATCTATTCAAATTATATATCTTTAAAATCTATAATAAGTTTATATTCCTCTTATAAATAATTTGTGATGAGAAAGAAATATGTGAATGATAGCAAAATATAATTATTTATGGCTGTAAAATATAAATCAATTTTATTATGTTAACAGCTTTTAAGGGTATTTTAGACATTTTGATTTAAAAAGCTGTGTATCAGCACTTATTTGCCAAACACATCAACAACTTTTTTTTTAAACTTCAGCACTTTTATCCAAACGCATAACTGCTTATTTTAAAAATAAGTTTCAGCACTTTCAAAAGTACTTTTTTAAAGCTGCTTTTATTAAGCCCATCCAAACGGGCCCTTACTATAGTACTTAAACTATACGGGCGTTTAAATACCCCATTAACATATTTGAAGTGATTGAAACAGCCTCTAATAAATGATGTGACAAAGAGAGCGAGTACACTCTCCTGAAAGTGAGTGAAAACAGAGAAAGAAAAGCTGATGAACTTTTTCAATGATATCCTCTGGATGTAATTTAACTTCAATCATCAATGAAAACACCAATGACATCAACTTAAACTCTAGGATTTTTTGATATTATTTGGCATAGCATTGAGAAGGATTTGATTTTTTTATATATATATATCATAACACAACTTATTTATTAATTTGTAGTGAAACAAATTAAACCTTAATATTTGATAGTGTTGTGATAAATATTGGAATACTAATTGGTAACATAACATAACATGTACTAAACTGAAATTGACTTAATTATTACTAAATATAGACTCAAATTAACATAGCAACATATGATACAAAATATGTGGCTTCCAATAAACACATCATGTCTAACATAGTCTGCCTTCTTATTTAGGGTTTCTACCATTTCTATTCACAAAGTCAGAGCTAATAAAAATTTACTCATAATAACCCTACACAAACTCTAAAACAAATCACCTCCACGTGAGAGGATTTAAGTTATATCCACTGATAATATAAAGATTTTTTTTATGCTATCGGGTTAATTTAACCTATGACAGGTTAAAACAAAATAAAGTAATAACCTGTTATAGTTGGTTAAATCAAATCGTGATGTAAAAAATCTTTAAATTGTCAGTGTATATAATTTAACCCCTCTAAAAAAATATAGTGACCCTTTGTTAGCCAGCAAAGAATGTGTTATCCTGGTTGTCCAAGCAATAAAATTGAGGAAACATTTTAGTTTCTTCTTCATTTGACATCCATAGTGTATTTGGGCAATAATTCCATATAGGTGATGGCATAATTGGTTTAATATTATTCATTGTTTCACTTTCTTGAGATAATTCAATATCTTTCCATATTTCATCCATGGAGTACACCTTCATTTTGTCACCATCATTTTTTTTGTCAAGTCCACCCGTATCATAGAAGTTCCTTTCATTGTTTTTCTTAATAGGCGTGAAATTCACATCAGGACTATTAGATGAGAAAGATGAAGAGTTGGAGAAGGATGAAGATGGAGAAAAACTAGACGCGTTATTTTTCCTTTCATCGTGAGCCTTTTTCCTCATATGAGTTCTCCAGTAATTCTTGATTTCATTATCAGTTCTTCCAGGTAATTTCATTGCAATTTTTGACCATCTACACATAAAAGAGTTTTAAATCATATGATCATTCCATCAATATAACATAATATGATATTATATAATATGATATTACTATAAAGTAATTTTTGAATCACCTATTTCCCCATTTGGAGTGGAGTTCAAGAATAAGACGTTCTTCTTGAGGAGTCATTTTTCCACGTTTGAGACCAGGATGTAAGTAATTCACCCATCGTAATCTACAACTTTTTCCTGTTCTTCTTAAACCTATTTACACAACATAAAAACAAAAAAAATGGTATATAGAGAAAAAAAAAGAGTTAGAATTTGATCAATGAAAATAAGATTTCATGTCTAAGACAAGCCTACCTAATTTATGTCTCCCTCCAACCTTAAAAACCTGAAACTTTGGCTAAGAAATCCCATCGTCGATCGCCAAACAAGTTCACATAAAATGCAAGTTGAAGATCTTCTTGTTCCATCCATGGTCCTCTTCTCATTTCTTCTTGTGCCATCCTTTTGCTCTTTCCTCTTTTGCCTTTTTCTCTCTTGTCACCTTATAATTTGTTGGTGGAAAGTGTTGTCTACATGGGTGATATTTATACTTGGAATAATTGTCTTGATGGCCTTGGAAAAGAAGGGATGTGAGCATTGACATGCACGGAGTCAGAATTTTCAGCAAGAAGTTCTAAAACATAAACAAGTTAAATGAGATTTAACATCTAATAATATATATGTATAAAAATATTTTTATTATATATATAGATAATGTAATTTTTTATCGAAAAGACTTTGAATAAACCTCCTTGATTTTACTTCGCTCTACTCTTGAATTTATGAACTTAAAGGGTTTTCAAATAATAATTTTGTTGACTTGAATAATCTAAATTCGTGTTGAATAATTAGATTTATTAGGGGGTAAAGCACTCTTCCAACCTAAAAGTTCTCAATTTAATGGAATCAAATCCAAAGCCTCAAATTACTACTCCTACTAAATAAAATAAGAATCAGGGATGAATAAATTTTCTAGCTAAATAATAAAATTTATCGTTAGTCTTATTTTGCTATTAAATAACTATGTTAACTATGAAGAATTTAACAACAAAGCTTTTAACTAATTTTAATATTTTTAAAAAGTATAATTAAGGGTAATGTAACTCACAACAATTCCATTCACACGGTTATGTATTATTGAGAATTTTCTTTTGATTTAACTATATATGTGTGTGTATTAGTGCAATTTGATATAATCTCTTTCCATATTATTCTATCTTTTCACTTTATAAGTGGTGTGTGCATGCTTGGAAAGAAGCCAATGTGTTTGCATATATGATGTAAGCCACTAAGAAAAATGAAGATAAGAGGTTGATATGTTGATGCAACTTTCATAATCTAATTGCCATTTCACTATTGGATGCCTTGTTGGAATTTGTCTTCATCTCTAGGAAAATTTAAACAAGTAAATAGACGTGTGGAATACACAAGTTATAGCTACTTTATTATTTTTTTTAATAATAATTATGAATCCATTAATTAATAATGGTGCAAGTGGAATGAGCCATCAATTTGAGTGGATGATGTGTTTAATTATAAAATTTTATCTGTCGTTAGTTTTGTTATTTGATCACTCAATAATTTTCTTTAAAGGGTCCATGTTCTACTTACCCATTTATGCTTAATAATAATGAGAAGGGGTAAATTCAAATCATCTACTTATCACTAAATTGATGATAATTGAGGTGATTGATATATGAAATCATTGCATAGTGTGATTTTTTCAAATTAATCACTCAAATATAGACACAAATACTAAAAAGTCATCATGTGATGAGCTCTTGCCAATGGTGTGTCCCTTAATTTCATCAAAGGCCATTGATCACCTTGTGATTATTTTAAGACAAAAGAGGGTTCTACAAGTGGGAAATCTACAGTAGGAAACTATGCATAAGTCAAGGCTTATAGAATAGATATAACTAGCACTATTTTATAAAATAATATATTTATTATAATTAATCCCATAAAATAAGGTCTATGAAGGATAAGTATATGCATGCACAAACTCTACATCAGACGTGGAACTGTTATTTTCGATAAATTTATGACTCAAAATATAAACAATCAATGAAGAAGTAATAATAAATAACGGAAATAACAGGAAATAATGACACAACATCTATCATCAAAGAAATATTACTATAAAATAATAATATAATCAAACTACACGAAACAACACATAATAACAGAAATTGAAAAATAAAAACAAATATACTACAATTACTAGCTAGAACGCACACCAAACCAATACACTCATACATACTAATATAGACATTTTATTATCTATTGTCATTCTACCCTAATTCGTAACATCCATACTGTTCTACTTAAACAACAAAATTTAAATTAAATTTTTGGGTCAGCTTGCCTACCACCAAAAACATCTAGACATGTCTAAACAAACTATTGCCTTTTTTGTGTTGGGTTATCCCACTCTCCACTTTCGTCATCCAAAAAATACAAAAGACAAAAAGAAAAATGTAAAATCTACTTTTTGTGTTGGGTTCGTAAACGTAATTGCATTCTTTTGTAGCAAAATACATATATTTTCTTTTCAAATGATATTTTAGCAGAATTTAGCAACTCTTTATTCTTAACTTTCTGATGATACTTTAAAATCACAAATTGAAAAATATTTTTTCATGATATATGTCTTTAGTTTAAGATTACAAGATTTTTGAAAGTTTTTTACTTTCTTGAACTTTATTCAAATTAAAACTAGACAACAAATAAATTGAAAGAAAGAAAGTATAATTTAATTAAAGAAAATTAATGAAGAATTTCACGATTTAAGTTTAAAAACAATAAAAGCACTGCTATTGTATTTTTTGTCGGGCGTGATGTCACTTATCTATTTTCACTAAGACAATCATCCTCATCCTAACGAAATGAAATAAAAACTCAAAAGATAAAGCAAGATGTAACCATCGGTTTTCGTCGTTATAGAAAAGCTAAGGGGAAAAGAATTTGGGCCAGAAAATTTTTGGGCAATGACTTGGAAATTTCTAGCGTAGGCCAGACTCGCACGAAATCTGAGTCAGGTGAGGTCTAGGTAAATCTGGTATTGAACGGGGGATCAAATCATGAATTTTAACACATGAGTGGATAACCATACCGTTGATAGCATGTACAATATTACAGAATCGAATTCGGGTAAGTAGAACTTCCGAAACTGATCTTGGCATGAAAGGGTAGCCTTAGAATGTCCTGGGTTGAAGGTGTATTATTAAATGAGAGATTGGAACTAAAACTCCAAGCTTCTTCCTCCGTGGAAGCTGCCATGGCAGAATTAATCCCACCAGGGCGGGGCCGCTGTGGCAGGATGGGGTCTACCGTGGCGGTCCACCCGTAAATAAGGTCGGGCCAGTCGCGACTATGGACGGATCGCGCACTACATATACCATCCCTCCTACCAATCTGTGGCGGGCTCAAGTGTCTTAAGAGGATTCAAGTTTGATTTCAAGGTAGGTGGTGGTTTAATTTCCTGTTGTGTGATATATGTTGGATAATTACTTCATCGTATGCATGTGTGTATGTGAATCATGAAATGTGAATCGAATCTAATGAAGTGATTATGTGAGAACAACTACAGGCCATGAAGTGTTAATTGACCATGTGACTACATGTATTATTCATTATGGTGTGGCTGTTATCGTGGTTGTGATTGTGGTTGTGCTGATTGGACCAGGTCATGTTCCGACACATAGATTGAATCGGGTGTCATGTTTTGACACATAGATTGGATCGGGTGTCACGTTTTGATATTTATATTGGATCGGGTGTCACGTTTCAACACAGTAACAATGTGGGTATAGGTTCCATGAGAGAACCACCTGTAATTATTATGTTCATGTCTACCTATCATCGATATTGGGAAATTGTATGTTGCTCCAGAAATTCTAATTGAACTTTGTATTTTGTATATGTGTGTTTACAGTGTGGTAATTACCTGCTTGTATTTAGCTTACTAGTGTAGCCGCATGATTCTACCAATACACGGGGTCCTCAATTCTTTACTCAATTATTTTCGGACTCACACTCTAAAATAAGATTTATTCGTATGTTTCGTTTTGGAGTTGAACCCCCGTTCTTTAGACTTGTTGATTGGTAGAGTTTTGATACAATGACTTTCAGGTTCTGAGGGTTGAATTCCGCAAAAAGTTTGCTTGATTGTTTATATAAAATCTTTGGAAATTATGGGAACTTCATTTCTATCCATCATTTAGACCTGCTTTTGTATCTTTATATGCTTAGTTTTTCTGGTAAGTTTCTTAGTTGGGTTATAGTAATGGTTCTCCCACAGGAGGGTCACTGTGGGTGCCAATCACAACGGGCTGGGTCGTGACACAAGAACAAGATAAGAGCAATTTTTTTTCATTGTTTTAATTCCAAGAAACATGATTGTCATGTGTACAAACAACTAATACCTAAAGTGTGGAATTAAGAAACAAGTACAGTCTCAAGTTCTTATTTCTCGAATACAATAAAGCATAGAGGAAGAACTAGAGGGTCAATCGGGATAACAAACAACTATCTTTCAATAGCTCTTTGACAAGCCTGAGGGATGGGATAGAAAGAACAATTACGTCATATGGGCTCAAAACCTACACAAGTGTGGAAGCAAGGACCGAGTACCAACAACATGCTACCCATCAAGAAATATAATAAACACAACAACTAGCTAAAAAACACATACTCCTTTCATCCCAATCGAACCTTCTTAACTACAACCAACACAGAAATCAGCCAACCTAATAGTCCTACAACACACAACTCACAAGTCTTAAATCACAATCCAATAGTCACAATTCAACAACTAACACATATCAAGTCAATTTCAGTGTCAAGTAGATCAATCACACATAACAAGTGCATCAATTACAGTTAACAAGTTAGTCAAAACCAATATGCATTTTGGTATAGTAATGGAATTGCTTCACCCTTAACAAGAGATTTCAGGTTGGAATCCTGGGTATGAAAAAATCTTGTCGGGAGCATCACCACCGAACAAGACATGTAGTGTAAAATTCGAATTTAGTCGGGTCTCCAAAGTGGGCTCTAGACACCACACCTGGTGGAAAATAAAAAAAAAAAGTTAATTCAAATATAGGCATCAAAATGCATCAACAATCTCTTGGAACCGTTTTCCATCGGCACAATATCACTAGACGAAACCATTCACATCGGCTTTATATCAAATCACTATCCAGAAACATTTCTCATTGGATTTATATCAATATACTAGTCGGGACCATTTTCCATCAGTTTTATAACATATCACTAGCCAGAGCCATTTCTCATCAGCTTTATATAATTTCAACAAATCCAATTCTAAAAATGAAGTTTGAATCCAAAATGTTTTACTTGAAATCATTAATCAAGACATTTTGAACCTATTGATAAAAATCATTTTGAAAAAGGGCTTAAGATCAGTTTACAATCTCATTTTTTAGTTTAGAATACTTGAGTTCTTGAAAAAATTTGTCAATCGCTAATCGAAACCTCAAATTTTGATGTTAAGATTCATAAAAGAATCAAAGAGAAATGAAGATTTAGGATTGTAAAAGACTTAGCGCAAGAAATCATTTAACAAATCACCTCTATAGATTTCCCAAGGTCAAATATAAAAAATGGGGGTTAAACCCGAAAATAAAAGGTCAAAATCTCTCTAAAGAATGCACACCTCCCTCCACAAAAGCGATTCTCGTTTAAGAAAGCAGCCTATCGCTAATGCGAAGTACACATACACCACAATATTAGTCAACTCTCGAACATCAAAAGGATCCCTGATATTCGTTTGGACAAACCATACACGAAAATTAATTATACTCGATGTTCAGATTCAATGGAACTATTGAAATAAGGTCTCCCATGCGCCGACATCCGTTAAAACCACGCTAAACTAACACAACACTTAAAAAGGTCAAAACAAGATTAAGACCTCTCGAAAATCAACCAAGACCTTACTAGGCCTAAGGTCATCTTCCGAATCTAACAGAACTCTTATAATTTTAATCTGAGCATCTGAACCCCAAATATTGACCAAAGTCTATCAGAAGGCTAAATTTTCATAATTTATCTCAAATCCCTATAAAGAAACCCTAGATCCAAAACTGTGAACTCTCACGGAACATATTCCACATTCTGGACAAATGAAATTGATATAATTTTATGTCGACACTTGAAACTCCAATAGACACTAAAAACCACTTTCTCAACCACTTTAGCATTTCAAACTCAAAATTTACCAATTTCTCAACATTAAACTCAAAGTTCAAACCCAACTTTCGAAACTCGATTAGAAACAACTAGGGGTCAATGTCGAATGGAAAAAATGATAAAGAAGTACTTAGCTAAGAGAACATGTTCTTTAACAACTTAACTTATAACTACATAAATGATTTACTTTAATTAATTAACAAACCAACACCCTTATTAATCAGGTTCAAGGAACTTCCGTTCTTCTCTCAACACTTCCATAGTCATTACTATTGAAACACTAAAACATAGAAAAATTTTCCATATTTACTTGTAATTTAAAAGTAATTAATTATCACTAATGAAATTTTTGTAAAAGTACATTTTCGTTAATTGAAAAAGAAAAACCTTCTTTAATAGAAACGTGAGCAAGTGATTTATCAGCCTCAACGTTTTATTAATTGTTAGACACCAAACATGCTCACGTAACGCATAATAGTTTTAAAAATCCACTAAGAAACAAAATGACATACTATATTAGATATCTGAAAGTGCAATATCACATTATTTAATCCATTTGTGAAAACAACGTTGAGAACATTTTTTTCTCAAGTAGTGCAACACACAAATACCAATAAACAAAAAGATAGTTTGATGTATAAAATATTTCATAATTATGTACGATCCAGAAAAAAATTATACTATTTAAAAAATAATTTATCTTAATACAAACATTAATAAATTGGTGTTATAACAACTCAAATTCTTAATTACTTATAAATTATACGAAAACAACTTTATCATAAATCAATAAATAATATAAAATTCCAAATAAATGGTGACTCCTTTTAGTGGTAAAATTAGTGGTGGCTGCTGGGATTTCTTTCAAAGAAGACTTGGCTAGGAAAAGATGAACCACGTACTGACGTGGATGTCACCATTTTTATTGTTTTCCACTTAAATATTAATCATTTTTATCATTTAAAAAGGTTTTTTGTATATTGAATTTATGAGGGGTCACTCTTTCTTGAATTTTTTTAGATATACAAAGCATTACTATTCTAATCATTATCTACTCAAAAAGTTTTTTGATAAAAATCCCTTGAATAATTATGGTTTTGAAATTTGCAAATTTTATATTTAATAAAATCAAATTAGAGCACCTTTTCAAGTTTTTTTCTTTCTTTACAATAAACAACATATCCCAAATGGTATGTAAGAAAGGTGAAGTATATTATATACACATCTTATCTTTATTTTTTATATTCGAAAGATTCTCGATTAATTATTAGTATGATTATCTTCATTCTTCAAGAGAAAAAAAATTCAATATATCCTTAACTTTGTCATTTAAAATTAATATATTTTTCGTTATGAAAGTAACTCATATATACTCTTCATTTAATCAAAGTGAAAAAATTAGTTTTAAATTTACTTTTTTGACTTGTAATAAAAAAATTCATGTATGAGTGTATATATAATCCTTCTAGCAAAGTTCAAGATATATTTAAATTTTTCGTACACAAAATATATTTTTGTCTGCTTTGATCATCATTATTTGAGTTTTTTTTCTTTTTCTTTCATTCTTTAGTGTAAAGAATAAAATGCAAAACTTTTTTGCAGCTACATTGTAGTTTAATTTTTGTATTTGTAAAAAAAAATAGTGAGGAGACAAGAAAATTAGTGAAACAAAAATAAATTTGACCATCGAAATAATAAATTTAAAATAGTCGTTGAAAAAAGACGGTATAAAATATACGTGTAAGGAGGATCAAATGTGCCTAAAAAAGCTGTGATTTCTGTTAAATACCATACCTGTGGCGGAGCCACCTTATTATTATGGGGTTCATCCAAGCCCCCTTCAGTGAAAAATTCTATTATTTTTTACATGGTTAAAATAATTTTTAGGTATATACAATAAATATCCTTTTCGGCTACTTTGTGTGTCTATTTCTTTACATTTTGAACCCCTTTGTTAAAAATTTTAACTTTGCCACCGACGATATCACATTCGATTTGATTAAAGTCACATATCCAATCCCCAAGGAGGCTAGTATACTAACTAGGGTTAAAAGAGTTTTTCCATGCATGAGATAAAAGGCAAGAAGACCCGAGATAGAAAAATTGAGCAGCCTATTGCGCTAACAGTATGCGTTATATATATATATATATATACATATATATATATTTCGAGTTTCAAGTCATATATCGATGTGGGTGTTAGATTTCGGGATAATATTCAAGGTTGTCCCGAGTTAGGAGTTGCATTCAGGTCCTAGATCGTTCGTACGCGTCAGATGTAAGGGTCAGCCCCGACTTGGCTATCGGGATTGATTTTCAAATAAAAAATTAGTTACTCTTTTAGTAAAAAAATAAAAAATATATTCTAAGAAATATTTTTCATTAACCAACCAAATAATAGAAAATATTTTTCTTCTGTCAATCAAACTTGAGAAAATAAATTAAAAATCAATTTATTTTTGAAAAACATACAAGAATTTAGCATTAGAACGATTAAAAATCTATATAGATTGACGAGGACTATTCCTTGCTAATAGCTATAGTGTGTTGCGCACTTACGATGCATGAAGGCTTTTAAACCGTTAACTAAGACATTTCTGAAATCTTGTTGGCCACTTGTACTTATTTTGTGGTCACCATAGTCCATATGTTAATTATAAATTCAAAATCATGTCATGCAATTTGGTTAATTTCAAAATTGGTTTTATTTTAATTGATGTGATGGGTCATCATATGTGTCAAAAGTAATGACCAATAACTTTATGATACTTGGTATCAGCTACTACTTCGACATCTAATGCAAATCTAGAATATAATCTTATCGACTAAAAATAAAAAATCATATGATATTTATAAGTTAATTTTTAAAATATGTATATGTATAACCTTTAAATATAAGATTAACAATTAACATAACGATTAAAGGATATAAAATTTACTTTGATGTTTTAAATTTCCAAATTTTAAAATAAAAAATCTGAATTCGATGCGAAAATCTTAATGGTGCAAAGAATAAACATCACTTAGCTTCACGATACAATTTTTTTGGAACCATCTAGATGAAATAAGTGAAAACTTTAGGCACATATTGTACTATAATATTTTTGAGTTATTTTTCATTTAACTTCTAAGAGTAAACCGTCGGTAGTAGTTATTATATGAAAAAATACTTATAATTATGTTTATCCATGTTATATACATTATAGTATGAATGTTCATTAAAATACTTTATTTGAAGAAGTTTGCAATCAAGTAAGTAGCTTGAACGTAGTTTATGCAAATACTATATAAAAAAAAAAGTAATTAAAATTAGCTACAAACTTCTTCTCTAAATTGCTCTTATCTAATATATTTTTATATTTTTATGATGATTTGTCGCTAAATAGAATGAACGATAAGTTTTACTATTTAGTAGACAACTTATAAATGAGAAAAGCCTTGCAACATCTTCCTGAAAATTCTTGGAACAACAATCACAAGAGAAATAAAATATATAGACTTTTACTATAACAAAAATGACCATTAGCGATATTTAATTCTTAATTGCCGCTAAATATGTATTTTTAATGGCAATTGTTACTCTTTATATATGTCTCTAAAGTCTTTAGCGACATTGGTTCTCAGGACACTTAACTAATGCAAGTAAAGACTTTAACACTCTTTATTAGTGTCAATATTTAATGCCGCTAAAAGTTATTTAAGTTATAGTGTTTCTATCTAGATAGTATTTATAATTTAATTTCTAAAAATAAATGAACCGTCATTGGTAATAATATGAAAAAGGCTTAATTATAACTAAGTAATAATTGAAAATGTATTTTTTTAGCTTAAACTTTTTTGGTGTCGAAATAAAAAATGTGTTTGTTTCAAATCAAAAGGATGTATGTTGCTTAATCAATGTTGTGTCATTTGAACTCAATAACATAGTCTCACTAATTCCTATTCACATGTTGACTCCAAGATTATGTGAATTGCTTTTTAAAGGAATTTTAGAGATGAGTATATAACAACACTCACTAAGCCCTTAAAAACATTGATTATGTGATTTATTGGACATTACTAGCAACAACAAAAGGATAATAAGATATGCACAAGGATTATTAATCAATACACCTCAGTTCACAATTAATCATACCACTAATCAATTACTTTATATCAAAAGTTTAGCACTTACAAGTAGATAATGTGTGCAATTAATCTTATCATAGCTTCATCAATTTTGGTCCTTTTAAATTGCATGTGATAGAATCGAAAGATAAGGATATTGTTGAGGAGTCATCAAACCTTTTCCACATTTCTATTTTTCTTGGCTTATCTTGAACAACACTAATTATCTATCCTATATAAAATATTTGGTTTAAAGATTAAAGGAGGATAGAGAGTCTCACTTTGGAAATGCTTCTAAAGATCGAGTCCTTATAAAAAATATGTGTACAAGTTCGAGATGGTAGGGTGGACCTAACGTGAGTTAAATACACTAGAAATACATAAACAAAAAAAAAAAAACAATTGGATCTAGAGAGTGTGATTGCATTATAAGGTTTAGAGGGGGTGGGGGTTGAATAGTGTCTTGACAAATATTAGACCTATTAAAAGGCAGAATTCTTAACAAATTTCTAAATGTATTGGGTTTTTTTCTTCAGATACCTTAACTACGTCATTTGAAAGTCAAGGAAGGGGGGGAGGGGATAATTAAAATCCCTTCAGTCGACTTCCTACTCTGGTTAGTCGACTCACCTGCATGTTAGTAAAACAGAAAAACAGTAATAATAACTTGCAGTAAGTAAATAACACAGAGTGTTTTATACTGGTTTGGATCACCAATGTGATGCCTAATCCAGTCCCCTTGGGTTACAAGGATTTCCTTAAGAGTTTATTGAGAACTTGGGTGTTACAGAATGTTATGATTAACAGCCTCGTCTGATATTCAAATCAGACCTTCTTCTTTGACACAACCTCGACCTGTATATCCTACAATCAGATCTTTCTTTCTCTTTTCTTTTCAATTGTTCACTCAACTGTGTACAAAGTTTTATGAAACATAAAAGAAGACCACAATATAAGTTCAAGTGAAGTGCGTGTTTCACATCTAAGACTGAGACAGGTATAAATAGCTGTGAAAGATGATGCCCTGTTTCGGAAACCCAAGGGAGTTGTAAATCAAGAATCCTTAGATGATTCCTTGATATATTTGAATTGATTTGTTTAATCATGTCCATATAAGATATGTGCATGATTAAATCAATTTTTTCCTTTGTTAGATGAACTCCTTGAATCTTGGCTGATCTTCAATATCTTTCTTGAATCTTTGAGTGATCTTTAATCTTCTTATCTTCAATATGTTTCTTGAATCTTGGCTGATTGATTTACAGATATTTCTTTTTCTTAATTTTGGCTGATTGATTTACAACAATATCTTTCTTGAATCTTTAGTTGATTTATTAATCTCTTGAATCTTGGTAGATTGATTTACAAATATTTCTTTTCCTTAGTCTTTAGCCTCCTGCCTTTCATGTTTTGCTTCGTTAATCCGGACTAGGATTCTATTTCGGCTTTGTGTTGTTTTCCGTAATGCTGTCATGACTTCCAGGCTGCTCGTATTATTCCTTATTAATTCCTTCAAGTTTTCATTAATCAGAATATCATAAGTTAACATCATTTTCCTATTGAATCATTGAACCACTTATAATTTGTTGCTTTTAAACATTGTTGTTTGATCGGCTTTATTCTATTGTAAAGCCTTCAATTGTGTTCGTATTGTAGTGATTTGATTGAAGGAATGAAGACAAACTGAGTGTTAGTCTCATTTGTTTTCTAATTTGTTCAGATGACTTGAAATACAACACAATTATTCTCGAACAGTTTCACTATCAATTGGACTAATGAGTTCTGGAACAATATATGTATCATCTACCAATACCCCTCACAAAACCTGGTTCCACATTAGTCAACAGTATTTAAAAGGTACAAATTATGAATGATTTAATGATTCAATACGAAAATAGCATACTTGAGGTACCTGATTGAAAAAACCCAACAAATTTAGAAATCTATTTATGTATTTGGCCCTATTAAAATTTGTCTATAAAAACACCTTATCAATTGAACTTAATTACAAGAAACGTGTTCATTGTATTGATTCAACTAACTCATGTAGCAACTTATAACGTTTGAAACACATAACATATAAATTTTCACGTGAAAATCCTCCTTGTTCAAAGGAGTAAAAACACGACCCTCTTCAACAATTTCTCTTTCAAAACATCACTAAATCAACCAGAAGTTTAAAGTTACAAAAAACTAAATCATCCATCAAATAAACTACAATTAACTCTAATTGTAGATGAACCTCCAAACTAATTTTAGCTCAAAGATAACAGTTTAACTTTGTCCTCTAATAGTTATTGTTGGAAACCTATTAATCACAAAAATGTAAAAGGAAAAGCTTGGCCAAAATCCCTTTGACATATTTTTAGCTTTCAACAAAAATCTAGTTAATATTAAAAATTGTTCTATTCTTTCTTTCAATTCTTCCATACTCTCCTTGATTTATTTTATTGTGATGAGTAAGATATAAGATGGTGTTGAATTTCATGAGACTAACAAAATTTATTAAAAAAAATTGAAGTGAATTTGCATCCTCTATTGAACCTTAAATCTCTATTTTATATATATATCCAATGTCTATTTTTAAGAGTGTTTTTGAAAATTTTAAAAGCAACAAATATTTTAAAGAAATAAATCTAGTTTACTAAAGTCATCAAGGAAGGGCAAGAAGTACTTAGTTTTATCAAAATAACACTACGAACAAAAATGATCATTAGCGGCATTTAATTTTTAATTGCCGTTAAATATGTACTTTTAGCGGCAATTGTCACTCTTTGTATATGTCCCTAAAGCCTTTAGCGACATTAGTTCAAATGGCACTTAATTAATGTCGATAAAGATGTTAGCACTCTTTATTAATGTCAAAATTTAATGCCGCTAAAAGTTGTTTTTGTCGTAGTGGAAGGTGGATTGATTGGCCCACAACATTTGTATAAGCAAGTTAGAGTAATTTGGTTGCTCCATAGACTCCTTTTATAACAACATAAGCTATAGATGGTTGATTGAAGGGATCACATGGACCATGCATATTCTTTTCTTCCATTGATTTGGGATCAAGATTCAAATTGCATGTCTCAATAATTCATCTTGCACATGATTGGCATTCACACTCATTGTATCAATTGTCTTAAGATTCAAAGAAAATAATACTTCTTTTTTGTCATATGCACATTAGCAATTAAATTTCTACTTGAATTGAATGATCTCTAGGCCAAGGGTGGATATTTTTCAATATCAAATTCATTTTCAACAAGTTAACAAAACTCAAAATATTATTTGGCATTTTTTTTACACCTAATAAACATCTTTAATTAATTCATGGCCATCAACTTTAGAAGAGATTGAATTTTTACTTTAATTTTTAAGATATCTCCAAAAAAATATTTTCTCTTATATCATTTTATTGATCTCAATGAACTGGTTTGAAAACTAAAATAATTGTCGAGTGATACTATGTCGATGCAAAATTGTTTCGACGAGTATTATTATGCCCATGAGAAATGGTTTCTACGAGTATATGGACCTTATGAGTCTCCTCGAATCTCGACATATATCTTTTCATCACCTTGATAATCTTGGAAGGATGTCTTCCCTCCAATCATTAAAATCTTTAATAGCACAAACCACATAAATAAATTTAGATACTAAAAAGCGAAGAAACTTTTCTGCCACACCCCATACTTCTTTATTTTATTCACAACAACCATCATTTTTTAACAATAACTTAAATGGATTGGATTATTTTATTTTTGAAACTTCAAAATTTGTTTTGTTTGCAATTTGCATTACACAAATGATAGTCATATTGCAACTTGTTTACCCATCTTATTTTTCTTTATTAACATGTTAGAGCTACAAACTCATCTTTCAATACCTACACCAACTATCTTTAAAAAAAACAAATAGCCTTCAAACAAATAACCCTTTGTTAGCCAAAATTGTGTTATATATCCTGGTTATCCAAGCAATAAAACATAGGAAACATCTTACTTTCTTCTTGATCATCAGCCATCCATAAAGTGTTTGGACAATAGTCCCATATAGGTGATGGCATAATTTGTTTAGTACTCTTTGTTTCATTTTCTTCTGACAATTCAATGTCTTTCCATATATCATCCATAGAGTATACCTTCATGTTTTTTCCTTTATCATGATCAACAACCTTCTTTTGTAGTCCACCTGTATCGTAGAAGTTTCTTTCATTGTTTTTCATAATGGGCGTGAAATCCACATCAGGACTATTAGATGAGAAAGATGAAGAAGTATTAGAGAAGGATGAAGATGGAGAAATAATAGATGATGCTTTTTTTAACTTCCTCTCGTCTTGAGCCTTCTTCCTCATATGAGTTCTCCAGTAATTCTTGATTTCATTGTCAGTTCTCCCAGATACTTCCCTTGCAATTCTTGACCATCTAAAGTACATAGAGGAATTTAATTATATTATATACATAGCGCGGTTAACGAGAAGAAATTAAAACACATAAAAGAAGTTTGAAGTATGTATAGTCAAACCTATTTCCCCATTTGGAGTGGAGTTCAAGAATAAGACGTTCTTCTTGTGGAGTCATCTTTCCACGTTTGAGACCAGGATGTAAATAATTCACCCATCGTAATCTACAACTTTTTCCTGTTCTTCTTAAACCTATTTACACAACATAAATACAAAATATTGTATATAGAAAAAAGGAAGAGTTAGAATATGTTCAATGAAAATAAGATTTCATGTCTAAGACAAGCCTACCTAATTTATATGTCTCCCTCCAACCTTAAAAACCTGAAACTTTGGCTAAGAAATCCCATCGTCGATCGCCAAACAAGTTCACATAAAATGCAAGTTGAAGGTCTTCTTGTTCCATCCATGGTCCTTTTCTCATTTCTTCTTGTGCCATCTTCTTGCTCTTTTTCTCTTTTGAGTTGTCTCCTTAGCTATATCTAGCTTAGCCTTTTTCTTTGAGTCACCTACTTTGTTGGTACATAGTGTTTATGTACATGGATGATATTTATAGTGGAAAATATACTCATGATCAAAGGCATAAAGGGATAGGATGTTTTTAAAAAATATATATGTAGGTATATTATAGTCTATAAAATTGGGGGTCCCGTTTAATATAAGTTGATTGTATTAGTGTAAGAATATTTTATGTTATAAGTAATCTATTTTTAGTGATAGCAAGTTAATGTAATTTATAGAAAAGGTGTAATCAGTGGCGGAGTTAGAATTTTTTTTAAAGATATCTAAGAATATTGATGTGCGACTGTTAAAATGAAAAAAATTGTTTTATTTGGTGTTTAAAATCAGAACTCCTGCACTCAAATGTACACCCATTACCACTACATTAAAGGCATAACTTTTGTCAAGGATGTCCAACTTTAGATATATATCTTTCAAATGTACTACCTCCGTCCATTTTATATGTCACCTTTCGAATTTCAAAAGTCATATAAGTCTATCTTTGACCATAAATTTTTTATAGATCGTTTAAACATTTTGAATTATCAATTATTGTGACTCATAGTACTTTTCACGTAGTTTACAAATATAGAAATTCATTTTTAAAAAGTTGAAAATTCCATGCCAATCTGGTCAAACTGAAATTGTTTGACTCTCAAAACATAAAAGGTGATATAAATTGGAACAGAGAGAGTATATTTTACATATATATATATATATATATATATATATATATATATATATTAGTTTTTCTTAGTTTTGTTATGTTTAATCATTGCATATTGATCAAGTTCAACATTAGTGTATAAGGTACGACCATTAAAGGGATAAACCATTTACAATGGGAAATACGAATCAAGTTCAAGACTTTGAGGTTAAAAATGGAGGTAGTGCAGCCATCAACGACATGTGTCCAATTATGAGAATAATAATTTAGACCCTAATTACTTAAGATTTTATCGCTGGGATTTCGATCATAGTTCAGACGTGCTTATGTGCTATTCCTTTAAGAAACTAAAAGAAAAGGATGAAAAATGTTCTAGTATATTGGTGATTTATGTGATTTGCGAGCTATTGTATAGGAACAAGATTTTATCCGGTGCGTCCCCAAAGAGTAGCAGCTGCTAATTTTCCTTGTCATAAAAAAAAATTGATAATTTATCATATAATTATCCTTCATTAACCTATCGACTCGTGACGTTATCATTTGTTTCAAACATATCTTTGGACGATAAAAAATCATTCAACTATGCTTTTGCACTAATTGTGGAAACCACATAGAGGCATATTGTGACTTTTCTAATTGTTCAAAGAGTATCTTTGAAATACTTTTAATTGTTTAAGGGTATATTTGACCTTTTAAATTTCTCAAATGCATGCATTAAATTAACATATTTGATATTAAATTTGTATTTAAGAAAATATTTTGACCCTTTTATTTAAAAAGATTTTTTTTAAAAAAAAAAGTGGGGTCCATCATCACTAGCTAGTTCACTTTGTAAGTGGTATACGACGGTCCATTGCCCCATCGTGGTGGAAAGAAGCCAATGTTGCATATATGATGTAAGCCACTAAAAGGAAAGTGCCTAAGTGATGATAAATGTAAAATAAGAGGTTGATATGTTGATGCAACTTTCATAACCAGCTCTCCATTTCACTATGACACTCATTGGATCGATGTTTGTATTGGATCTCGATAAATTTAGATTCGTACTGCATAGGGCTACATATAATGAAAAGTGCTCCTTACTAAAGATTTTAGCATCTTAAATTTAAAACCTCTGATTAATGAAAAAGCAATCTTTTTTTTTATGGTAACTTTAGAAAAACTTAATTATGTAAATAGACGTGTGGGATGCACAAGTTTTTCTAACTAGGATTGTTATTTTTAATATCCAAATCCACCAATAAAGGTACGTAAAATATTGGAGGAAGACATTATCAATCGATAAATGTTCATGGTTACAAACCTTTTAGTAGACGTCTAGAATCTTCCTTCATTTGTCCATTAAGTAGTGCTTAGTTTTTCTCAACCTATGGACTGTATTTGGTATTGAAATCTTATTAATTCCAACTTTATTTTCATATTCTTGAAAAAAGGTTCGTGATTTCATATTTATTGTTCATTTATTCAAAACAAGAAAAAATTAAATCGTACAATACACAAATGTCTAATTCAAAAATAGCATATGAGCAAAGAAGGACATGATATTCCAAAAGTTCTTTTATTGAGTGTGCAATCATGACGAAATTGGAGGAAGAAACTATTAAAGCACTATTATCTTTGAATCGGCATTCAAGATCATATGATGTTTTGATGATTTGACAAATCATGTATAAGAGACTGATAAAAAATTAAGCTATTTCTTGTATAAGTGACTGGAGCAGCTTTTACGTCGCTCAACTAATTTCAGGGGATATTTATCATCTCGCACTAGCAACATGTATCATGTAACTCTGTCCACCAAGGCTAGGACAGATGAGAAGAATCACCCACTATTTTGTTTTGTCTCCACTTAGTTTTGAATCTGAAACCTCAGAATTCTCAACTACTTCATTGACCACGACCAAACTCGTGGTGCATTAATCACCTTATAGATTTTTCTAACAATTGTGCATATCCTCTAAAAATACAATGAGATATTTTGTGCTCGGAGCATAAATTAAGTCAAAACACTTCATTGCATGCGTCATTTAATATAAGATGTAATCTTTCCATATTCTTACTTAACCTAATCACTTTAATTAAAAAGGCAAATTTTATTTAACTAAAGTTTAAAGAAGTATCAACCTCAACATATATATTATATATACAAGTACTAGTTAAACACCAAACATGGTTACGCTAGACATTTACTAAATACAAAATGATTAATAAGAACAAAGAAATCTAGAAGTGGGATATGGCATCATTTCATTCATTTTGCTAAAATCACATTGGAAATGTTGTTTCACAAATTTATAATTATTTTTAACCAAAACCAACGAATACAGACTTAAGCCTCATTTGTTTGCACTTAATAAGGGTTTGAATCTTAATCATTCAGATTCAACTTATTAAGTGCATTTGATTTTTAGGTCTGAATCTTAATCATTAAGATTCATTTCATTAAGCCCATTTGTTTCGTTTATTAGAAAACCTCTTAATGGATCTTAATGAGTCTGAATGAATCATATCTATAACAGAGTTTGAATATCATTCGGACTCTATTAATTAAAATAATAATTGTTCTTTTCATAAACAAATTATCTTCTTCCTTACTTCTCTTCTGGACAGACTCTATTAAAATAATAAGCGTTCTTTTCATAAATAAATTTTTTTCTTCGACAAGTTTCAAGTTTCTTCCTCTTCTTATCCAATCAATTATCATTTTTTTTTCTTTTGAATAAGTAAATTTTTATAATTGTTTACAAGTATT
The DNA here is from genome assembly GCF_001406875.1 of Solanum pennellii. NCBI lineage: Eukaryota > Viridiplantae > Streptophyta > Magnoliopsida > Solanales > Solanaceae > Solanum > Solanum pennellii. The sequence goes on from NC_028642.1 coordinate 407,937, forward strand.
TATCTAATATTTCTAATATATAAAATATTCTTGGGTGAATTGATATTTATGAAGAACTCTTCTTGTCACGATTCGTTTGTTGTCAAAACTTCTTTGAAAAAAGTTATCATTGTTTCTTGAGAAAAAATTAGTTGAGAAAACAAATAAATCATCTTTTTCCTGTGGGTTATAATCTTATTCTTGAAACAATTGTTTGAAAGGAGTATTCTTGGTTTGGATTATAACTTTTATTAGTATAGTGTTTAATTTTTAATTATAAAAAAATATGAAGATATTGAAAACAAACAATCTTAATGATTTAGTGTTTAGACCTAGAAACTACATCTTAATATTCAGACAAGTATTCAGATTCTAACATTTTGATCTTAATGATAATCTTAATATTTAAATGTGTATTCAGATTCAAACCTCTAAATCTTAATAAAAAAAAATGAGGCCTATGAAAAAGATTTAACTAGTTTGAGTTAAAATCTTACTATGTTGGTACATTTACTTCAGGTCTAATGTTAAATAGCATTTTTTGAAATATTCTAGTTCTTATTAGGGCTATACATGATATGTTGTTTCATGTCTACGAACTTAAAGAGCAATGTGAAATATAAACATTTAGGGTGTGTTTGGTATGAAGGAAAATATTTTTTAAGGAAGATGTTTTTTTAGAAAATGTTTTTTCGGAAAAATAAGTAGATCTTTTATTTATTTTCTCATGTTTGTTTGGTGAGTAAAAATATTTTTTAGTGTTTAATTTATGAATGAAAAATATTTTGAAAAAATATCTTTTATTTTTACTAGACTAGAAAATAATTATTAAAATTGAAACTGAAATTGAAAATATTTTGTAAAATTAAAGTTTAACTTTATCTGGAAGGGGTGGGGGTGGTAGGGGGCT